>NW_028229987.1:0-36696 GCF_053477565.2 Lygodium microphyllum | reverse complement strand
GATCTCTTGTCTACTTCCCATGGAACCTAAGGCCAATGACTTGTGGTGCACCCAATCCATAGACTGAAGATGAGCATTGACCATTTACAGCATGGACTACCAGTACCTAGTCTGTTTTGTCAAGAATCGCGTGATGGGTGGATGTGCTTGAGCTGCTGCGCCAAACACACACTGTATACACAAGAGAAAGCTCACTCAATAACACAAGAAGAGAGATGGAGGCCAAACGTTTTCTTGCTGGTTTCTTCTTCTTCTTCCACACACTATACAATGTACACAAAGTATAGATAAGATACAACATAAAGGAAAGTGGCCTTCTAAGTCAAATAGTGCATAACCGACTACACTAATCGACTCTGGTGTTGTATCTTTGCCAGCTATAGGTAGGTGTAACAAACTAAATATAATAAGTGATAAGTCAGTGGCCATGTGAGTATCATAATGACCACCAACGTGCTAAGTGTAGACGTGCGGACTCATCTAGCCAGGCGGTCCATCATCAATGTCCGCACGTGTTGAGCTTGCCATCTCAACATGTTTTGCTCTCAAAGCTTTTGCACCATAGGATGATTAGAGGCCCAAAGATCTGGTCCTTTGGTTATGAAACAAAGAAATAGCAAACACATTTGTGTACTTTATGTTTGGAGTTTGACCTAAAAATAGTGCTTTGGCTGCGCATGCATGTGTGAGAGACAGAGGCAGATATACTGAGACCAAGAATGATCTATGAGACAAAACATGTAAATGAGCAGTAGTCATTGAATATCAAAGCGTGTAGTGCCGGACATAAAGTGTGATGTACTATACCATGCAATGCAATTACCATAAGGGACCATATAATGTCCATATCTAAGTAGAGTGGGTGCATGATGGAGTGCTAAATGCCTAGTGATGTGCATGTATGATAATCTACTACATATGTCAAAGATATAGATGCAATCATGGGGACTAGGCTTGTCTAGCTTTGTCGTGTTAGGATCAGTGGGTATGGAATATCATGTAATCCTGATGAGACGGTGTGTGGGAGACATTTGGTCTAGTTTGTAAATGCTACCATGTGTTGTTCATGTTGTCGGCAAATATCTATAATCTCTTTGGATGGGACGTGTATTTGGTACCCCTGCACCCATGGTCAACATGCAGCTCTGTTCTCCTCGGCTCTCTATAGCATCACTCTTTGTGTAGGGATCGTGTGTGTGATCATTGTTGGAAAGAAATCGGTAAATTGTGATTGTCGCCCCCTCCTCTGTGTGGGACCTGCGTGAAGTAATGAAGTGTAAAGCCTTTGAATCTCAAGAAGAAAGTGGCCCAAAGTGGGTTCTAGCTGAAATGATGGAGAAACTAAAAAAAGAGATGCAACAAACATTGGATGTACACATAGCAGAAAAAGACTCAACAATCTCTAACCTAAAAGAAGAACTAGAGGAATGCAAAAAGAAATTGGATGCACAAAAGGCATCACAAATCACACCGGAGCTGCAAAAAGAAATGGATGTTTTAAAAAAGAATATGCACACCTATGCAAGTGTGGTGAAAGGAACCCAAAAGAAAATGGAGAATGCTGTTAAAGAAAGTGCAGAATGGATAGATGTGGCAAAAAGGAAGAAAGAAATGCATGGCAACAAAGTGAAAGTTATGAATGCTACCTTGGAAGAAGAGGCAAAAAGACGAGCACGCACACTCCACATAAGAGTGGTTGGACTGTTGTGCTAAGAATTGCTCTTAGCTACTTAAACAACCCCAAAACACGCTTATTTTAGGCTTATTTTAGCCAAAACCCTAAAATGGGGAGCAGATCGAGAGAGTTAAGTGGGAGAGGATCTAAAACCCTAATTTTCTATAAATTGGCAGCCAGCCCTCTACTCTTCTCGAATCTCGTTTTTGCAGGTTTCAGGTGTTATCAGCTTGTTGCCCACACCCCGTTCGCGGAGGACATCTCAGCCCTTGCTGTCCATCACTGTTCCCTACAGTCTGGCGCTTATTTCCAGCCCTCCACACGCTGATTGTTGCTGTTTCTGCTTGGCGACTGACTGCTGATCATTTGCACTACTGTCGTACAGTCAGCAAACTGCTGTGTTTGCAGGCCCCAACTGCCGCCCTGACAGTTTTCTCTCTCTTGCTGCAGTTGCTGCAGTTTTTCTCTCTCCTGCAGGCTGTCTTGCCTGCGTTTTTAGTCTTTCTCTCACCTGTTGCCTGCGTTTTTATTCTTTCTCTCTCATTGCTGTCTGCATCAGATCCAACTTCTCACTGCTGCGTTTGCTGGTGTTCGACATCCGGAGGCTGCCTTGCTGCGATTTGGGATCCGTTCGAAGTACGACACAGTCTCGAGCTCATTATCCTTGCCCTGATCCTTGAGATATAGGAGTTCGAGGTTCAGTATTCATTCACTGCATAGCGTGTTTGTTGCATGAGCATCGTATTATTAGTAGTCACATCATTTCATTTATTCACTGTGTTCATTGTCTCTGAGTTACCCTAACCCTAACCCTAACTATGTTCTTTTATCAGTCTGTGCTTTGTTGTACGGTTTCTGTTTATGCTTCTGTGTTAGGGTATTTTCTATACATGGTATCAGAGCCTGGTACTCTCTGAGAAACCTAGGCCTTTGATCTGAGAGCTCTTCGCAAGAAGCAAGAATAACAGTAGGTTCAAATGACTTCGAACACATCAACACTGATTCTGTCTCCAAAACAGCCTATGCCGAGAACCGAGCGAGAGTGGGCCGATCAGCTTGCTCCACAAAGTTTCGACATGGTGGAAGACACATTTGAGTACATAGAAGAAAAGATAGGCAAGCTGACCTCTGAAGAATATAAACTGATCATAGCCTATCGACGAAAAAACATTGAGGAGCTCGATCGAAGGATTGCCCTTTAAGAAAAGCTTCTGAATGAAGGTATGCATGATTTTCACTCTTTAGATGTTGCGTGTAAGTCTGATAATGTTGTAGGGCCGTCGAGACCTCCATCAGGGATGGGCCCCTCTCTTGGAGAGCAAGATCCGGAGTATTTTCCATTTTTTCAGACTTTTCCGTTCTCTCCGGTGCAAGATACTTTTGATTCATCTTTTGTGCATTCTTTTTTTACCTCTTTTATTTTGCAATATAATGGTAGAGATCATGTGGAAGAAAAAGTCCAGTCTGTTGACTACGGAAAAGGTCATCTTCAGGACCAATTCTTGTATGTTAACACACGTCGCGGGGATTATAAGAAAAAGTGAGGTACCTCTTCTTCTGCTCTTCCTTCTTTTCCGTCTACTTCACATAATCAGAATGAATTTGGTGTTCCTTTCACTTTATTACGTGGTGCATCATCATCTTCATAGTTTCATTTTCAGTCTTTAAATGATAAAAATGAACAAAAAGAATCTGCACCTCATACACCTCACTTTTAAAACCCACCCATCCCACCACATTCTTCCGCTGCTTCACCACTTCCATTTATAGCATTTACATTTCCATTTCAGACACCTCATGTTGCACCGCACATCACACCGGGAGGTTATGGAAACATAGGCACATCCTTTAGGATCTCATCCTTCCCTTAGCCGGGTGGTGTTCCACCTACCTCATACACACTTTCGGGATCATTGCAGCCTGGGTATCCCACTCAGTCTCTCCCAAGTGTGGATCAATTGCTTCCACAGTTTGCCTCCATGATATTGCCTAGTGGACCTTCTGGTCATTCTGCTGTGTCCCAGCCTCACTTTGGACAAGGCTACCGTGTCCCAGTGTCTCCACCTACACCGGCACATTATGGAAACATTCATGTTCTAGTGCCTCAGTATCAATCGGCACTCATTGGACACTCACAGACTCCTTTTGCCTACCCACCTCTTCCCCCTCCCTCTTTCTCTTATCAGACACACCCACCTCCATCATCTTTCCCACCATCATCTTACACCACCTACCCAACACCTCATGGTTCTAGCTCATATTCTGGCAAGAATGCATTTAATGACAAGACTCGTTTTAACGAGTCAAAATTTACTGCTTGTTCGAATTTGATGAGACATGTCCTTGACTCACAGAACCTATGGGATCTTGTGCAAGGGTTGAAACCCCAACCCGATCCCGCATTTGTTTTATACGAGGTTGTCCGCTCATGGAAGGCTAGGAATGCCTCCGCTATTGTTGAGCTGATGCAGGGCTTATTGCCTGAGTTTCATTCTCACCTTCAGTATTTTGACTTAGCGTTAGAGCGATGGACACACTTGATTGACCGCTATGCGGCTCGGGATAGGACCCGTCGTATTAATCTTGACCATGAGCTTCAGCTTTTCAAAATTATTGACTGAGATGACTTGAAATTCAAGTTGGTTGAGTATCGGCGTCTCCTCGCTAAATTCTCCACTACGGGGACTCCCAAGTCCTCTGACGATTAGGTCACATTGTTCCTAAATAAACTCCCCAAGAAATACTTCAATTTTATGAAAGGAATAGTTTTAAAGCCTACCATACCTACATTCTATGAATTTAAGTGTCAGTTGTTGCATTACACACAGTTGTTCGATTAGTTTCATATGAATTCCTCTTCAAAGGGGGCTCTTCTTGCTCATTCTTAGAACGGGCAACAAGGGAAGGGCAAACCAAACCAAAGCTCCACTCAAAATCAAAATCAAACTCAAAAGCTAAATCAATCTGGGGATTCTCAAGGAAACTCCCAGTCACAACTTAAACCAGGGTGGCAGAATGTACCTAAAAAGAATAGGTATTGTCAACATTGTCAAAAGGCTGGCCATTTTGACGAGGAGTGTCGATCAAAGGCACGAGGCACAGTATCAAAACCTAAGTCTCAGACCCCCGCCCCTTAGTCGGGCAACCCCCAGCAGAGGAGGCAGGGTGATGGCAAGGGGCAGTTTAAAGGTCAGACTCACATTGCCACCGCACAGTCATCTCAGTTGGCAACATTCTCAACTCTAGAGGGCTTGTTTGACTGGTTTGCAAAGGCCCACATCGTCTCTGTAGAGACATCCGATGCGAGTCTCGTCCACATCTGTGAGTTGCCTCCTGATGAGGTTACTGCAGAGGCCCACTCGTCACAGCCGAGCACTTCAGCTCCAGTTTGGGTTGTGGACAGTGGAGCTACATATCACATGACTTCTATAGAGGACATTTTCCGTACCCGAGCCCCTGCAGCCGGGCGGGTCCGTGTAGGAAACAACTCCTCGGTCAAGATTCAGGCTCAAGGTTGCGTCAGTTTTTCCACTGACAAGGGTCCGGATCTGGCTTTGCTGGACAATGTATATCATGTTCCTCAGCTTGGGGTGAACTTGTTATCTGTTCAGCAGCTTTGCCGGTTGGGGCGAGCAGTTTCTTTACAGCGACCACAGTCGAGGTCCTTGACTCTCAGACTAGTTTAGTGATTGCTCGCGGTGAGGCACAGCCTAATGGCCTATACTACATGACTCATTTTCTCACCGAGCCGACTGCCGAGGGCTTCGTGTTCCATAGCTTCCAGGCCTTAGCCACATCTTGGGAGCCTACATACAATGAACGTCTTTGGCATTTTCGCTTAGGACGTCTTGGTTATGACTCACTTTATGAGTTGTCATGCCGTGAGCTGGTTGACGGCCTTTCACGCCTGAAGCTAGCTCGAGATGTCTGTAAAGCCTGTCAGCTCAAGAAGCAACACCATACCCCATTTCCTCAGCGGTCTACACATAGAGCTGAGGAGCATCTTAGATTGATTCACGTTGATCTTTGCGGGCCGACATCCACTGCCGCTTTGAACAGTGCGCTGTACTTCTTTTTGATAGTGGATGATCATTCTCGATACATGTGGATGTACTTCCTCAAGCATAAGTCAGATGCTTTCATATATGTTTTTGCTTGGGTGCTACTGGTTCATAACCAGATTGGTCATCGTGTTGGGTGCATGAGGAGTGATAGCGGTGGTGAGTTTATCCTCCACGAGTTTTCCGAGTTTCTACAGAAGCATGGCATTTCTCGCCAGCTTACCTCTATCAACTCCCCCTTTCAGAATGGAGTCGTAGAGCGTAGGAACCGCACAATCATGGAAATGGCACGCTCTATGCTGTTCGCAGCAGAGCTTTCTGAGCGCCTTTGGGTTGAGGCTGTTAACACTTCGGTGTATATCCTTAACCGGTGCCCGACTGCGGCTCTTTCTCAGAAGACCTCGTATGAGGCATTTTTTGGCTCTCGCCCTATTACTTTCCATTTCAGAGTCTTTGAGTGTCTTGTGTACACACACACACGCCTGATGACAAGATAGGTGAGCTTACCACTTCGGATTAGACACGGCTAGTGGCCATGCCTCTTGATCCTATTGTCCACTTGTCGAAGGATATCCTAGGACAGCCCTTCGATGCACATACCTATCGTTCTGTTGTAGGAAAACTTCTTTGGTTAATTCACACTAGGACAGATTTAGCTTACTCAGTTAGCATACTCAGTTAGTATCTCATAGCACCTAGGATGTCACATTGGATTGCATGTCTTCGTGTGTTGCGTTATTTGCGGTGCATTTTTTCTTATGGCTTGACATCTGGTTCTAGTTTATGTTTGCAAGGATAAATTGATTCTGATTGGGCAAGAGATCCTGACACCCGGCGTTCCCATGGCGGCTACCTCTTTACCTTGGCCACGGCTCCTATTTCTTGGTCCAGCCGTAAGTAAGAGACGGTGGCGGCTTCCATAGCCGAGGCTGAGTATCGAGCTCTCTTCGATGGCATCATCGAGGCCATCTATCTAAGGAGTTTATTGGCGGCGCTTCATTTTCCATGTGACTCTCCCACAGTTGTCTACTGCGACAATCAAAGTGCCATTGCCCTTGCGGGCAATCCGATCATCACACCACGGACACGGCATGTGGGAGTCCACTTTCACTTTTCCAGAGAGCAGGTTGAGCTAGGCACTATTCGCCTAGAGTTTGTGCCTTTATCAGATAATTTTGTAGATATCTTGACCAAAGCGGTCAATCGGCCGGTTCTTAAGTACCTGCTACCCAGGATCGGCTTGGATACACCCTCTCCTACTTTTTCAGCTTGACGAGGAGAGGGTGCTTCCCTCTTGCTTTCCCTTCCAGTTTGAGAGGGGGCGGCTTCTACTCTTGATTGTGACAGTGATGTTTACAGTTTTTAGACATTACATTCACTTATTCTTTTATATTGTATTATGGGCATTTGTAACTTCATCCGCACTGTCAGGATGACTTGATTGTAAAGGGGCACTTGGACAAGTGAACAATCCCCCTACGAGGGCACTGTCCCAGTGGCACTGTTGCATCGCATATTACATGAGCATGTCACGTTGCATCTCCCTTTGCATTACTCCATGCATTGGCATTCTGTTCATGTAAACATGCATCTGTACGTATTTATCAATTTTTGGTCTTTTGGAGTGGTCGACTCTAGGATCCACCATATTTGTAGCATAACAGATGGCAGTTCTCCTAATGGCAGTTTCCCTTCCCTTGCTTGCTTGCTTATTTTGCTTGTCTTGCTAAGCCTACCATCCTTTTTTTTTGCCTTTTTACATATTCACCACATGATTGGCACATACACACACTCGTTCTCATCCTTAGACACTTATCCTAGTCAGTGCGAGGGATTGGTTTGCTAGTTTTGTGCTTGACTTGGGTTTAAAACTCTCTTTATCTTTTCCTATCTGTCACTTAATCGGCCGCTGCCCCTATATTACTTATATATTTTCAAAACATTTCAAAAAAAAAGAAGAAAAAGTCCATTGATTTCATCCGCCTTTGTAGGACTTGGTAGGCCCTTGGGCAGCCGCCGAGCACCCTTGGTCCGATGCCCTGGCCTCTCTAGGGTGATCACTTGGGCTCCCTTGGTAAGATAACCATCACCTCTCTAGTCTTGGTATCCCACTGGGCAGCTGACGTGCACCTTTTGTCCAATGTCCTGGCTGCTTTGGGATGGGACGCCTTGGGGTAAATCAAAATTTAGGTTGGTCTACTTTTCTTGCCCTATTTTGGGCTTGAGAGGGGGTATTGTGCTAAGAATTGCTCTTAGCCACTTAAACAGCCCCAAAACATGCTTATTTTAGGCTTATTTTAGCCAAAACCCTAAAACGGGGAGTGGATCGAGAGAGTTAAGTGGGAGAGGATCTAGAACCCTAATTTTCTATAAATTAGCAGTCAGCCCTCCACTCTTCCCGAGTCTCGTTTTTGCAGGTTTTAGGTGTTATCAACTTGCTGTCCACACCCCGTTCACAGAGGACATCTCAGCCCTTGTTGTCCATCACTGTTCCCTACAGTCTGGCGCCTGTTTTCATCCCTCCACACATTGATTGTTGTTGTTTTTGCCTGGCGACTGACTGCTGATCATCTGCACTGTTGTTGTACAGCCTGCCACGTAAGCAAACTGCTGCGTTTGCAGGCCCCCATTGCCGCCCTGACAGTTTTCTCTCTTGCTGCAGTTGCTGTAGTTTTTCTCTCTCCTGCAGGCTGTCCTGCCTGCGTTTTTATTCTTTCTCTCTCTTGTAGGCTGTCCTACTTGCGTTTTTAGTCTTTCTCTCATCTGTTGCCTGCGTTTTTAGTCTTTGTCTCTCCTCACTGCTGTCTCCATCAGATTCAGCTTCTCACTGTTGCGTTTGCTGGTGTTTGACATCCGGAGGCTGCCTTGCTGCAATTCGGGATCCGTTCGGAGTACGACACACTCTCCAACTCATTACCCTTGTCCTGATCCTTGAGATACAGGAGTTCGAGGTTCAGTATTCATTCACTGCATAGTGTGTTTGTTGCATGAGCATTGTGTTATTAGTAGTCACATCATTTCATTTTTTCACTGTGTTCATTGTCTCTGAGTTACCCTAACCCTAACCCTAATTGTGTTCTTTTATCAGTCTGTGCTTTGTCGTACGGTTTTTGTTTATGCTTCTGTGTTAGGGTATTTTCTTTACATGGACTAGATGAGGAAAGCTCCCTAATTGAAGATGCTACAGCTCTTGCTACCAAAATTGGGGCTATAGATGTACCCATCATTGAACAAAAGTCCTCATCCTGAAGTTTGGAGACTTGGAAAAGAAGAGAGCCTTTCTCTCCAAGAGGATTGCTCTTAAAGGAGAGAAGATCTACCTAGATGAAGACCTTAGCCCAACCCAAATATTCCACAGGAGGGAAAACATGCCACATGTTCTAGAGGCACGAAAAGCAAATAAATGGATTCTCTACAGAGATGGAAGAGTCATCATCATAGAGAAAAGGACATTATGACGGTCTATGGCTTATGAGACCCTAAAGTTCACACTATGGAATTGCAATGGCTCCCTTAAGACAAATGCAAGTTATTTTGAGGATACTTTCGAAGGGATAGATATTGCTATGTATACTAAGACACACCTGTGTAAAGACAGCCGTCTACCTGATGTATATGGATATAGATGGGAAAGAACATATCGGCCTCAACCTAGGAGGCCTGGAGGGATGAGGGGATTAGGTGTGGTGATACTATTTAGAGAAGAGCTCCCAGATACAATCCAAGTGGTACATAGAGATGCAGAGGCAAGATACATGTGGATCAGGTTATGTATAAATAGAACTCAAGACATATACATTGCCATATTCTACTTTCCCCATTTGCTACCTAACATAAAAAGCTGTGAAATCTCAGACAGACCATTTGGATTAGTAGCAGAGCATGCTATTCTAGCTTTCACAATGCAATATAGGCATATACATGAGGAACAGACACACATATAAAAATTACCATGATATGATTTTTTGGAAGCAACCTCACACATATACAGTAGTGCTGTAGGAGATGCATTGAGGGAGCTAGACACACAGGTCTCTCTGGATGAGTTTACAGGACAGCTGGCCAAGATAATACATACTTTAGCAACCTATACTTTCCCACACACTACACCGTCAGATAAGCCTCCATGAGGTAATTCCCCACAGAATGGCTGGTATGATGATGAGTGTAGAGAGACACGAGTGTGTTTTCAGCGAGAGATGGCACTTGGCATACATACACACAAGCATGCTTAGACACTTCAGACAATGACAATTGGTATGCAAAAAGAAGCGGACTTAATTGTTTGGAGGATGTGTGGGCCATGTGAGAGCATCTGTGTTGGGCGAATGCCCATAGCCATGCGAGCATCTCTATTCGAGGATGTGTGGCCAAGTGAGAGCATCTCTATTGGGGGAGCGCCCATAGCCATAGTCTAAGTGAAAAATCATTGCCTAGGAGAGAGCCTATGTGACCACCAGTGAAACCAGCCTTTAGTTAACAAATATAAAGAGATCCAAATAATTCAAATAAAAGAAACCACGAGGAACTAGAGTGCTCTTGCACAAGTATTCAAGTCCATTGAGATAACATTGGCCCAAAACCATTGTGCCCCTTGCCATATTTCTTTACTTCTTTACTGCACAAATCAGAGATACATGCAAAAGCAATCAACTTGCACTTCCACCACTCATGAGAAATCCTTGATACCTTAGGTACAAGATCTGGCACATGATCTCAATGGTATGTGGGCATGCACTACATCTGTTCAACAGATCCAATGTAACCTGGATATCCTGCCATGTCTGTGAGGGCAAGAGTGGTGCAACCATTTTTCAGTGCTATGTATCCATGAAGGAAAAACAGCAGCATGACAGCAGATAAGCCTTCATGATACGGTAGGCATCCATGATCAGATCTGGAATAGCTTTGACCAGGTATGAACAGTTCCATCCATCAAAGAAACAGCATCATCTGGGCAGACAGTAGCTCAATTTCAACAGCAGGTCTGCTGCTAGCAGCAGCATGGGCACCTGCTACTGCTAGAACTGGTCACAATGATCAGCAAAAGCCCTCGAATGACTAGGATCAGCAGTGCCCTTCCTTTTAAATGCTAATTCTGCTTCCCAACTTGGCATGTATGGCTTTTTCCCTGCCAGAAGTACAACTTTTTAAAACACAAAAATAAGTTTAAAAAGTAAAACACATCTTTTAAAGCTCAAAAAATAGAAAGTACTAAAAGACTAATCAATTGCTCAGTCAGGTGCCACATCCGCAACCCTGTTAGGCACATGTCAAGTTTATACTCAAATTAATTGTCTCTGAATGGGCTTCCCATCTTTATGATCTGTTTTGGCAGATGATGTCCCAACATAAAATTTGAGACTCATTAAGTTCCCAGGCAATTCTGTGCACATCCATGCACTTCTTGGTCACAATTTTACTCAGGGTTGTAACAATTGATGTGGCACCAAGCTCAGCTTCGAAGATATCATGGGTTGTACACAATTCACTGCAGGTCATCATAATCTGCAGTCTCTCCATGGGCTGCCAACCATCACAGAAGTCTCTCTCTAGTCTGTCCTGTCCTGCTAATGGCTCTCTTCTCGTGTGGTATAGGCAGGGTTCTCAAATCTGTGTTCCATAGAGAATTGTTGATACAACCAAACTACAAAAAAGGCATAGTTTGGTGTGTAGTTCCTGGAATTGTACATGGATGCACTGTCTCTCAAGTACAAGTGTTGCAAAGCCCTGTGCCTTTGCTGCCTCTCAGTCACAACCAAATATACATGTATTTTGACAATCTCTATGGTAATTCTACCAGAGGTGAACTGCTGCTCTGACTTGGTTACCCATGCCTATATAGTATTTAACACCACAACCTTCATCTTCCCTAGTTTCACATAGATGTCTCTACCTATGCAAAAAGTCTGAAATGCATCAAAATGCTGCCGTCAACCATCGGGAGAGTTTGAGATGAGCACACTACCATCAACTTATAACAAATGGATATCAAGACTCCAGCAAGGCTTCAATTGCACCGTGCCCCCCAGTTCTTTCTATGTAGTTTGTTATCTCATTGATGTAAAGGCCAAGTAGTGTAGGTGATAGTGGCACCCCTACTTCACCCCAATAGTGCTGTTCATTATGTGTGATTGCTATTTTGGTGCACACACCCTTCTTGGCACTGATCTGTATAATGAATATATACCCCACTGTATATTATTTGGTATCCTGATGTCTTTTAGTCTCCTTGTAATCATTGTTCATTGTGAAATCTCATAGGATTTGTGAAAAGTAAAAACCAACAATAAATCCTCCTTCCATGTACTTGTTCCTCGTCTGTAGTGTAAATACATGGTATAGTGTTGTAAACATATTAAAATATTTATTTTTATGTCTTTCAAAAGGCCAAAAGGCTGTGGTAAACTGAAAGTTGCAAGGGGATATCTAAAGCAAATAAGTGTATATATCTACAGCACTTCCATTATGAAATTGTTCCACACCTAGCAAGTAGTCCTGCGGGCTTTGTAGAGATCTGAATCCAGCATATCGGAAATCCCTACTCAATCCTTCTTAGATCTAGATGTGCCCTATAATTACTACTTGGGGTGGTTACCATAGGTATCTTTATGATTCGGTGGTGTGAATTTTTGATTGTCATGTTGAGGACCCATGGTGGGACACATAGGTCATCTTAATATTCTAATGTGGTTAATCTCTATCTAGTGTGATCCTAGGGTACTTTTGACTACCACCTGTAGTGCATGAATGCTACTCTGGATCCTTTTGATGGGTTCTTGCAATGCCTACAATATTGTTGTGGTTTTAACTGTTCAAAGTAATTTATGAGAAGTCTCTATGCAAAGAAGCCATCTCAGGCATTTCATCGCCAACCCGGAGAGCTTGAGACATCGTTAATCAGGAAACTCAAAAAGTATTGGGAGCACTGAATATGTATCTTAAAAGGAAGTGCGTCTGCCACCTGTAGTGCATGAATGTTTACCATGGATCCTTTGATGGGTTCTTGCAATGCCTACAATATGTATTGTGGATTCAACTGTCCAAAGTAATTTATGAGAACACTCTATGCAAAGAAGCCATCTCAGGCATTTCATCTCCAACCTGAAGAGGTTGAGACACTGTTAATCAGGAAAGTCAAAAACGATTGACAGCACTGAATGTCTCTTAAAAGGCAGTGCCACTGCCATTGTGCAGTTGTGATCCATACAAGCCGTTTTTGAAAGGTTTCCTATGGATGTTCTCTTAAAAGGCAGTGCAACCGCCATTGTGCAGTTGTGATCCATACAAGACGTTTTTGAAAAGTTTCCTATGGATGTTCTCTGTTGGGAACACACTGCACCATGAAAGTCTTTTTGGCATGAACTGTCATGGGATGAGTTCCAAATTTTTACCCTCAAAACCTCAGAAGTATTGTGGATTAAGAAATATGCCGCTGAAAAACACATCATTAAAAAATCTTTACAAAGTAACATCAATTCAAGCACACCTTTCAAAAATCAAGTGTTACAATGACATGATTTTTAGAGCCTGTCCATGACCTTTGTGACTGTCAGATGCCCACAGTTGCACACCACTTGGGCTGAGTGGAGGGCAGGGAGGAGCAGTTGCACACCACTTGGGCTGAGTGGAGGGCAGGGAGGAGCAGGATAATGAGTAACAATGGTTATGCAAGCTGGGAGGAGGGGGGACTAGCACAGAAGCTCCATAGATGTCATGTTTAGAAGTAAAACCAGGCTTGTGAAGATTGTTGATGTGGAGTTTGCAGGTGATACAGCAATTTATGCTTACATTTGCAAGTATTCCTTTCTTTGATTGTATGTTTTGACGTATTCACAAAAGAATATCTTGCAATCTTGTCTGTGAGTGACTTCCACTCTTTTTACGTCTAATTATGCTTAGCTGTGCCATATGCTTTCTTGAATAAGGTGTGCTCTGCACTTGGCTCATTGGAATCCCTTGTTATTTCAGGTCATAGGCATTGTTGTTGCAGACACCCCTGACAATGCCAAGTCTGCTGCTCAAATGGTTAAGGTCGAGTATGAAGAACTTGCCCCAATCCTGAGTATTGAGGATGCTCTTAAGGCTGGGTCTTATCATCCTGGCACAGAGCGCCTACTTCAGAAAGGAAACGTGGATGCATGTTTTCAAAGTGGACATTGTGACTATACAATTGAAGGCAAGGTTCAAGTGGGAGGACAGGAGCACTTCTATTTGGAACCAAATTCAACACTGATTTGGACAACTGATGGTGGGAATGAAGTTCATATGGTTTCTTCTACTCAGGTGGGAATGAAGTTCATATTACAGTTCGGACTTGAACGTTGCGGCTGATCATTCCTATTTGCAAAACTTTTTCTTCATGTTCTCATTCCTTTTTACAAAATTTCAGGCTCCCCAAAAACACCAGAAATTTGTTTCACATGTTCTTGGCATCCCAATGAGCAAAGTTGTTTGCAAGACAAAACGAATTGGAGGTGGTTTTGGTGGCAAGGAAACGAGGTCAGCTTTTATTGCAGCAGCAGCTGCTGTGCCTGCCTATATTCTGCGACGGCCTGTAAAAATAACCTTAAACAGGGATATTGACATGTTGATTACTGGACAGAGGCATCCTTTCCTTGGTAAATACAAGGTTAGTTTTCCTGTATTCCATCTTTCTCTTTTAGTTTTGGTACTCTTAAGGCATAAGTATGTAGGTTGACAAAGGCGAGTACACATGAGAAAATATGTAGAAAGGTTGCACCAGCTTCATTGGTTTTGATTATTCACAGACCGCTTTTAATGATCGACTGCTGTTGGCATAGGTGGGCTTCACAAAGGAGGGTAAGATCTTGGCATTGGATCTGGAAATCTATAACAATGGTGGAAATTCACTTGATTTGTCTCAATCAGTTTTGGATCGGGCTATACTTCATTCAGACAATGTTTATGAAATACCAAATGTGCGCATTTTTGGAAGGGTATGCTATACCAATCTTGCAAGCAATACAGCTTTTCGAGGATTTGGTGCACCACAAGGGATGCTGATCACTGAAAATTGGATTGAGGAGATTTCACATCTGCTTCAGAAAAAACCTGAGGAGATCAGGGTACTCCCTCATGAGCTCCTATACCCTTTAAGTAAGATTTGATCAATATGCTTGTTCATTTCTCCCCTTGTAGTCATAAGCTTGAGGAAATAAGGGTAAGCACCATCTGTGATTACTAAGTAAGATGTGATTCGGTATGCTTTCAACCCCCTCTTTATTTTAGTGGTTACGTGGAAAGAGTATATTACTGATCGTGAACCCTAAATTGATGTGTGTAAGCCTTTCTGCACCTGAAAGTTCTCTCAAAAAAGTGTTCATAAATTCATTCTGGATGTAAGTTAGACCATTCTGAGACTACTCAAGAACATCATCAGTAGAGTAGTATTTGATTTCATTAATCTAATCAGGTTTGGAACTCCCTAATGATTTGCCTCTTGAGTGGTTGGAAAATTCCAACTGTCTATGACTGCACTTGGTGCTTAAAGACACACACCTAATCCTTGCTGAAAGAATTGAACTGCACCACTACATGAGAACTTACTGGCCCTAAATGCTGTACAGTTGGGTTGTGACAATATGCTAACTTCAGGCAATGGTAACAGAAAAGTATTTCTGCAGACATAGCTGAGACTTACAAACTGAGGCACAGGGTTCTGAGCGATCAAATTTGTTAACTCACCTACTATGCTCATCCTCGAGTGGGGGCTTGCATTTAGGCAGAAGAAACTGGGACTTCAAGTCCCTTTCAAATATACCTTGCTCAAATTTCTGCCAAGTTTATATTTCCCCCTCTTACTACCAGACAATAAAAATGCTTACTGACCCACCACATTTTCACACGAGCAAGTGTTGGTGAAAGGGAAAAATGGGAACCATGGTTTCTATGGTCAAATTCAACAGAAAATGCTCATGAGTATTAACTTTGGCTTCTTGGTCTCTCCCATATTCTCCATCTTTATTCTTCTTGTACATGGGCTCTGTTGGATTTCTCCCACAGAATAGTTAGTAGAATCAAGATTGCAATGCACATTTCTGAGAGCTTTTGAGAATGTTTAGTGGGCATAATTGGCATGCAGACAGCACAGATTATTCAAATGCATGAACTAGGGGAAAAGTAAAAAAGAATTCATGGCCAATCACAGTGATGATTTGTATTTACTGTCCTTGAGTAGGAATACCAAAGATGCTTGGATGCTTTTGGTATATACCAAAGGTCCACATCCTAAACGACTCAAGATTAGGCATGCTCGAAATATTATTGGGTGCCCTAACCTGGCTCCTTTTGAGACCTTCCAGGCTTGTTTGCCCATCTCAGCCACTGTCTATTCATCACTACCAACATAATTTAAGCCATCCATAGGCTAAGCAATGATCTGTGCGGAACACAATGTACATTCTGGACCAGTCATTGCCGTCATGCAGGCTGCAATGTTTAACATTTCTCTGGTGAAGTGCCATAAAACTAAGATCTCTTGGTTATGAAGATTTTGTATCATCTTGATTGGATATGTTAGCTAAGCTGATTGTCAGCATCTTAAAGATGTAGATTATTTTACATGTAGAGAATTTCTAATACAGGGCTAGGACAGGATTGATGCAGGAAGCTTTCTGCCACTTAATGAGCGCTATCATTAAGGAGGACGTCATCAAGAGAAGACAACATTTTTTTTTTGTCTATTTCAAGAAGGCTTTTGCTAGTGCGCCACATGTGCTTCTATTCCAAAGACTACAGCATTTGGTCATATAGTGTGGACCTTTTTGTACTCTATGACTTGTGAGGAAGGGTCTGACTTAGTAGGGGACCTATTAGATAGCATCACCAGCATTAGGGGGTGAAGCAGGGACAGCCTTGACTGACAGGAGGCTCTACAAAGGCTCCTTGATGGGATGAGAAATTTTGTGAGCAGGACTTGGTGTGTCTGTAAGTAAGATTATCTTTCCACTTGGAATCTACAAAAGAGCATCCATAGTTTTGAAGGGGATAGTGTCCAGCTGGCACAACCCCCACACCAATTTTACATCTGTGCTCATGTAACTCACCTCAAGTGGCTTTCCATTTTATTTTCATTATATCCCTCAGTTGTACATATTCATCTCTCTCTCTCCATCTTTATAAGTGAGAGTGTGTTGAAACATTCGAAACATACAAAAGCTTCTAAACAAGGGACAGGTACCTCATGATGGCGTGACAAGATCCTTATGAACGCAAGAGTAATAGATGCTTGGGTTGTATGAATGCAAGCGTAGTACATGCTTGGGTTGTTTTTGTCCATTCTGGATAAGCAAGATAATATAAGAAGAAATGTGTCATGCAGCATTTTGTCGAAGAAACTTTTACATCCACGTCTCTACTCTGCTATTCTAGCTCTATCTTGACACTAGAATCAGTGGGTTGATTGTTGAGAATGGAGATTTCAGGAGCAAAAGAAGTATCCAACATCAAGAATGAGGAGGTCAACAACACATAGAGCATTTGTAGTGCTAAGAACTGAGTCTTCTTCGAATTCGACAAGTCTAAGGCAACTCTACCTCATGAAGGTGCAGAGTTAGTTCAAGCCTAGTTCAAATGTGGATTGCTCTAATCAACATGGGAAGATTGAGATATATGATCTCATAAGAGATCCATGAACAAATGCAGGTGGTGTGAAATGTGATAACAAGCATGGGCTTGTGCTGAGATGTCGTAGCTCCAGCCTTGAGTTTAAGTTCCTGACTGAACACTTACCTAACCTCAAGATAGAGCTGGATGCTGAAGAGAACTATAAGTATATCCTGACTGAGAATAGTTCAGCAGTGTCACGACGTTCGGCTCTACCCCCCCACTCCGTCTGATCGCGCCCACCCCCCCATTTGGATCACGCTCTTTGCCTCTGCCTGCTCGCGCCCACCTCCTAGTGGGGATCACGCCCCTTGCTCCGCCAGTTCGCGGCCCGTTTTGTTCTTCCCCCCTATTTCCGCCCGGCCTGTCTGTTTTGCCCCTCGCTTGGACGTCTGTCCTGCGCCTTTGGCCGCCCACACGACTAGCCATTTCGCCCGCTTCGCACTTCCCCCACCCGTCCACCCAGGCGTGAGACCCCCCCCCCCCCCCCCCCCCCATCCCTAGACCCAATCCCCCTCCTCCCATAGGAGGTGATGAGCCACACACACCTACCTCCTCCGCGCACCAACAGTCTTCCCCCTCCCACAGCCACCAGCTCATCCGCCCCTGCCACCCGCCATACCTTCCCAAGGCAGGCACAACTATTGCCACAAGAGTTTTTCCGCAGTGGCCCATGGTCCTACCCGAGAGTTGCGGAGCGCGGAGAGTTCCTGCTACCTCTAGAGGTGGGGATCTTCGTGGTTCGTAAGTCAAGGAGGAGCAAGGTCCATCTACTAGCACCACCAGATGGACCAAACTACGCCTTTTTTCTTCAGGCCTCTCACTCAGGGGAATGGACGACCACACAGATTGAGGAGTTGAAGAGTCAGGTGGCGGATCACATCTCCCAATAGATGGGAGATGAAGGATCAGCACTGTTTGCACAGCAGTGGCCTGGTTGCATGATGGACATTAACTGGTGGGCTGGTGTCGAGGTCCCACACTTGAGCATTATCTTTAGAGCCCCACAGTGGAGAGCTCCGAGGGATATGATCGAGTAGCCCCTGGCACAGGCGGCCCATTTCTACTAGTGTACAGAGTTGCGATTCTCAGCATGGCTGATAGGTGCATTGATAGTACCACCTGGAGCATCTATCACCCCTATGGTTCAGTTGAGGGCCACCATGGGGGACTGGAGTTCACCGTCTAGACGGCAAAGCGCACTTGCATGCCTCACAGTCTCTCCTCCTCATCAACAGCATCCACACCGAACAGATGCCTGTTCAGTCAGTCACAGGTTTCCCCATGAGCTTACACCTTGCATCTTAGAATGTGAATAGTCTCCACTACAGTGGGGCATATGGTTCCAGGAAGTTGATTGTTCGGCAGAAGCTGTAGCCTGCCCTTGCCGGATGGATCGACATCTTGCTTCTGCAGGAGCACAACCTCACCCCCACCGAGGCCCAACGGGTTGGGAAGGTACTTCTTGGCAGCTCACACACTTACTGGGAGCATGCCATAGGTGCCCATGGCAGGAGTGGATGCGTATGCACCTCTATTGCCCGGAGTCTCACCGCCTGTGTACGAGACTACGGGACGATAGTGGCAGGAAGGGTTCTATGGATCAGATAGGATATTGGGGATTCGTGCATTGGAGTCCTCAATGTCTATGCCCCTACGGAGGTTAGGGCACGCAACAGGTTCTGGATGGAGATCGCAGATGGACTCCCAGAGATGGACTCCTGGATCGTTGGAGGAGATTTCAACAACCTGGAGGCTTTGGAGGACCAGCATGGTAGAGGCAGAAACTACTAGGGCATGGCTGGGGAAGAGTAGGAGGCATGGGAGGTCTTTTTGCTTGCAGTCGGAGCACGTGATGCTTGGAGAGACCTGCCTGCCACAGGAGGGAGAGGTCGTTGGACTTCTCTTGGGGATACAGGCGGCTAGGTGGAGTCTTGCTGGAGCGGCTGGATAGGTTTTATGTGGGAGAGAGGGGAGGCTCTCGTGGAGGCCAGATTGAGCAGTTGGTGTGCACCACGTTGTCCGATCATTGCCCGATTCTCTTGACGCTTGACCCCCCAACATCTGTCCTAGATACACAATCGTGTCGGATCCCTGACTCGATCTATAGAAGGGAGGAGGTGACAAGACAAATAGAGCAGATTTGGACCAGAGAGTGGGACAGGAGGGACCGGATAGCAGAGGAGGTTGCAGAGGTCCTAGCCGAGTCGAGCAGAATCTGCCAAGAGGCAGCCATACAGACCAACCAGCAGTGCTGGGAGGAGGAGAGAGCACTCCGGCGGGACCTTGCAGCCACGCAGAGATTATTGCAGGAGGCACCAGGGGATACCACCCTCCACGTGCAGAAGGTGCACGCACGAGCAGCCATTGCTGGCCTAGAAGACAAGCGCTCGGAGTTCTCATTCCGAACCTCAGCAGCCTTCTGGGCGCGGAAGGGGTGTAAAATATTACACGGCGCAGCGAACAGAATCTGAGAAAGAGATAGAGAGTACACAACAGATAAGAGGAGAATCAGTAAAATTCTTTAACTCCAAACAACTGATACAAAGATGGCTCTGTCCACCCGTGCGCTTCCAATGAATGAAGCTTAGATGGCGATCTAGACAGAAGATAGGTGAAGAGCTTAAGGCTAGCTGGAACAACAACTCTGACTGGGTGAAAGATGAGTGTAAGATGGCTGCGAAGGGGTTTAGCTTTTATAGCCCGCGAAGGTCGTTAGGTCGGCCTGCTGACCGACCTACCATATGAGCCTCCACTAGTCGGCCAGGGAATATTCCAGGGAATATTCCCTTTACCATCGGGCCGGGGGCGCTGCCCCCGGACCCCCGCCAGGGGGGCCGCTGGCCCCCCTGGGACCCCCCAGCCAGGGGCCGCTTCCGCGGCCCCCGGACCCCACAATAGGGGCCCCTTTTAACTCCCTTACCACGCAACTCAATGCAATGTGCCTCGAGTTGCTACCAGCTTAACCACTCCGTCTAACCCAAAGATTAGACCCACAATGGTCACCTTTTTTGCCATCCGGTCACATAGACCTCATCTGATATACAAGTCAGGACTCCACCAATGTCCGGGCTCACACTTGGCTTCTCCTCATAATGGGGGCCTTACAACTTTGAGCACCATGGATCATTGGTAGTACCTAATGAGGGTGGGGCATTGATCATATCTAACACCCCCCCTCAATGTCCACCCATAGGTGAACTATCTCCTCGGCCCAATGCCGAGTCTCTGAAGATGAACTTGAAGCAGATCCTTCGTAAGTGCTTTGGTGAAGATATCTGCTCCATTCTCCTCTGTTGGACAGTAGACCAATTCCACTATCCCATCCTCCATCAAATCACGCACATAGTGATACTGGATCTCTATATGTTTGGTGCGTGCATGAAACACTGGATTTTTGGCAATGGCGATGCAACTCTGATTGTCACATCTCAGCACAGTTGGTTCTTCATCCTGCACTCCCATATGCCATAGAATCCTTCTCAACCATACGGCCTCACATGCAGCAAAACAAGCTGCCTTGTACTCTGCTTCGGTAGAAGACAATGCCACTGTTGGTTGCTTCTTACTAATCCAAGAGAAAATTCCTGAACCCAAAGAGAAACAATAACCAGAAACTGACTTCCTGGAATCAATGTCTCCTGCCCAATCTGAGTCACAGTTCCCCACAAGAGAAGTTCCGAAACTGTATGTGATACCATAGTCAAGAGTTTTCTTCAAGTATCTGAGCACCCGCATCCCAGCCTTCCAATGACTCTCATGAGGTTTGTTTGAGAACCTGCTCAAAACACCAACAGCAAAACTGATATCTGGTCTGGTGTTACACAAGTAGATTAGACTGCCGACCAACCTCCTATACCTCCCAATGTCTGCTAGTGCTGATGTATCCTCAACGGATAACTTTACATTCACCTCCATAGGTGTAGCTATCTCCTTGCACTCGGTCATGCCAAATGCCTTCAAGATCTCCCATGCATACTTCTTTTGAGAGATGAAGATCTTTCCTGGCTCTTGCCAGACTTCAATCCCCAAACAATAGTGCAGCAAGCCCAAGTCTGTCATTTCAAACTCAAAACTCAAAGCCTTTCGAGTTTGGTTGATCATATCTTCATAGTCACCTGTAATAAGAAGGTCGTCCACATATAGGACAATCACTACAGACTTTTTACCATCCCTGTAAACATACAAGTTAGCATCTGAGGCACATCTTTTGAAGTTTAGGTTTAAAAAGAACCTATCTATCCGCTGGTACCATGCTCTGGGGGCTTGTTTCAGCCCATACAATGCCTTCTTCAGTTTACACACTTTGTTCTCAGAATGGGGGGCCTCAAACCCTGGTGGCTGAGCCACGTACACCTCCTCCTTGAGGTCACCATTTAAGAACGCTGACTTAACATCCATTTGGTACACTGGCCACTTCTTGTGGGCAGCCACTGCAAGTACCGTGCGAATAGTGGTCATTCTGGCAGTTGGGGCAAATGACTCTTGAAAATCAAACCCTTCAACTTGTGAAAATCCTTGGGCAACCAGTCTAGCTTTGTACTTTTCTAAGGTACCATCAGCCTTGTACTTTACCTTCCAGATCCACTTGGTGCCAATAATCTTCCGCTTTGCTGGCCGATCCACTAGCACCCAAGTGTCATTCTTCATTATGCTGTCATACTCCGCCTGCATAGCAGCCTTCCATGATGGATCTGCAAGTGCTTCTTCTAAGTCAGTTGGCTCCTTTACTTCTCTCATAATCTCAACCATCAAGGCCATGTTGACTATGTGAGCAGAAGCCCTCCTTTGCTCCTCTATTCTCTGAGACCTCCTTGGTCCGTCTGCCTTCTCCTCAACAGATGCAGGCATAGGATTATTGTGGTCATAGAGCTGCTTCACCCAGCGCGGCAATGGCTTTTCCGGTGGGGTGATGTCAGTTTGGTGAACTTTTTCCTCATCATCTGAAGATGATGCTTCCTCCTCCTTAAGGATAGGGATAGCTCTCGGGACAGGTTCATAGTGGACTACTTCTTCGCTTGATGATAAAGTGGAAGACCTTGCCTTCTCCTCCTCCACTGTATGCGGCTCCTCCTTGAACACCACATCACGGCTCGCGATGATCTTCTTTGCCTCTTGGTCATATAACTTGTAAGCCTTCTGCTCATCACTATAACCCAAGAAGATACATTTTCTGCTTTTTGGTTGTAACTTGTTTCTCTTCTCATCTGGAACATGTGCATAACATTCACATCCAAAAATTCTGAAATGTGAAACAGATGGTTTCTTACCAGTGTAAGCCTCATGAGGTGTTTTTCCCTTGAGAGCCTTTGTGTAGCTCCGATTTAGAATGTAGACTGCAGTATTAACAGCTTCAGCCCAAAAATGGTTAGGCAATCCCTTGCCCTTTAGCATGCATCTTGCCATCTCCACAATGGTACGATTCCTGCGTTCCACAACACCATTCTGCTGAGGTGTGTGAGGCGTCGTCAATTGACGCTTGATCCCTTTGCTCTTGCAAAAGCCTTCAAACTCCTTTGAGTTGAACTCACCACCACCATCTGTTCTAAATTTCTTCACACTTTTCCCTGTTTCATTCTCAACAAGTATTAGCCATTCTTTAAACTTACCAAAAGCTTGAGCCTTATCACGAAGGAAGTACACCCACATCTTCCTACTGTAGTCGTCGACAATCAACATAAAATAAGAAGATCCCCCCAAGGCCTGTGTAGGCATCTTACCACACAAGTCAGCATGCACCAACTCTAGAGGAGCATGTGCTCTATTCTTGCTTTCTTGTGGAAATGCCTTTCTCTGTTGCTTGCCCATCATACAAGCTTCACATGGTTCCTTCAATTCAGTTATTGTAGGTAGGTGAGCAACCATACCTTGCTTTTGCATCTCCTTCAATACTGCAAATCCGATGTGTCCAAACCTTTCATGCCAAAGCTTACTTGTGCCCACTCCAGCGGTGGCTGTAAGAGCACTTAGCTCATACAGGTTGTTCCTCCTTTCTCCTTTGCCAACAATTGTGCCAGCACTATCAATAATTTCTGCACCTGTCTTCTTGAACCTCACTTCATGACCAAGATCAGTTATGGCAGCAACTGATAAGAGATTTCTTCTGATTTCGGGAACATACAACACATTTGAAAGCTTTTTGACTTCACCATTTGCAGCAACAAAAGAAATAGTACCTGTGCCCGCAGCAGGGCATTTAGCATCATTTCCAACCGTCACCGTGATGGATTCTTGTAGAGGCTGCATAGAACTGTATAGACCTTTCTTGTTGGTCATGTGACGGGAGGCCCCACTATCCAACACCCAAGAGTCAGTGGTAGATTCTTCTTGCGCCGAGGAGCACACTTCCTCAATGGTCGCCATGAATAATTCCAACTCTGCTTCAGCCGTATTGGCTGTCTCTTTCCCTTTAGTTTTAAGGGTACCATTCTTTTCATCTGCCTTCTTGACACGACAATCTGCAATTGCATGTCCTTTCTTCTTACAGTAGAAGCACTCTCCTTGAAACTTCTTCTTGCCGCCCTTTTTCTTTTTGTCACCATCATTTTTGGTGGAGGAAACACCTTTGCCTTTTGCATTGGCAGAGAATGCAGCATCTCCATTGTTGCTTCCTTCTCGGGCTTTCAGCCTCAACTCCTCCTCCATTAATAATGCACAAAACTCCTCAAAAGTCAAAGCTTGAGGTCTCACCTGAGTATTAAGGGCAGTTACTAGTCCATCAAACTTTTGTGGACAAATCCGAAGACACCTCCGAGCTAGCTCTTCGCTAGTCTTTTGTATCCCAGCGCCAGCCATCTGGTCGCGCAGATTCTTAATCCGAGTGATGAATGCTTCAACCGTCTCTCCTTCAGCAAACTTCTCCGCTGCTAGTTGATTCTCCAAGTTTTGAATCCTTGTTTGGTTTCGTGTTTCATACTGACTCCTTAGTACATTCCAAGCCTCTGACGCTTTGGTTGTATGCTGAATCAGAGTCAAAACACTGTCAGAACAGCTTGTAACTAAGGCACACAATGCATCTGCATTCCTTCGTTTCCAAGCTCGTAGAAGATCTGCATTCGGAGGAATCATCACACTAGGATTTGATGGGTCGGGGGTAGGCTGTGGTTCTGCGTCAGTCCCCAGCACAGTCTCCAGAAGCTCATAAGAATCAAGGATAGTAGTAATTTTGAACTTCCACAAGGTGTAGTTTGTACCATCTAACTTGCCTTCGCTGAAGGTTGGTGGACGAATCCTCAGTGTTTGAATAGCCGGTACAGCAGCACCACCTCCTGCACCGCTTCCTGATGCGCCAGAACTGCTTCCCGGAGTCGACATCGTTTCTCTTTGCTGTTGAAGCCTTTGCCTCTTGCACTCTCTCCGATCTCTAGAGCCCCCTGGGCTCTGATACCATGTAAAATATTACACGGCGCAGCGAACAGAATCTGAGAAAGAGATAGAGAGTACACAACAGATAAGAGGAGAATCAGTAAAATTCTTTAACTCCAAACAACTGATACAAAGATGGCTCTGTCCACCCGTGCGCTTCCAATGAATGAAGCTTAGATGGCGATCTAGACAGAAGATAGGTGAAGAGCTTAAGGCTAGCTGGAACAACAACTCTGACTGGGTGAAAGATGAGTGTAAGATGGCTGCGAAGGGGTTTAGCTTTTATAGCCCGCGAAGGTCGTTAGGTCGGCCTGCTGACCGACCTACCATATGAGCCTCCACTAGTCGGCCAGGGAATATTCCAGGGAATATTCCCTTTACCATCGGGCCGGGGGCGCTGCCCCCGGACCCCCGCCAGGGGGGCCGCTGGCCCCCCTGGGACCCCCCAGCCAGGGGCCGCTTCCGCGGCCCCCGGACCCCACAATAGGGGCCCCTTTTAACTCCCTTACCACGCAACTCAATGCAATGTGCCTCGAGTTGCTACCAGCTTAACCACTCCGTCTAACCCAAAGATTAGACCCACAATGGTCACCTTTTTTGCCATCCGGTCACATAGACCTCATCTGATATACAAGTCAGGACTCCACCAATGTCCGGGCTCACACTTGGCTTCTCCTCATAATGGGGGCCTTACAACTTTGAGCACCATGGATCATTGGTAGTACCTAATGAGGGTGGGGCATTGATCATATCTAACAAGGGGGACACGATGTGCAGGGAGTTCTTCCAGGTGCACCAGCCCCGCACTGCAGGAGAGCAGTTACGCAGCCTTCGGGATCAGTATGGGAGGACCCGTTCTAGCCCAGATGAGTTGATGGAGATTGCCACCGACTATTATACGCGCCTTTTCCAGTAGGAGACAGCTTCAGCTAGAGAATAGAGATGTAGACAGTAGGTATGGGATCACATCCCGTCCCTTGTCACAGAGGAGATGGGACGCTCCCTTCTAGTCCCCTTTCACAGAGAAGGAACTAGAGGAGGCTTTCCATACATAGGACGGGCAGAAATGCTTGGGGGAGGATGGCCTCTCTAAGGCCTTCTTCACTACCTACTGGGAAGTGGTGAAGGACCCCCTACTGAGGGCCTTCCAGGAGATTTTCACTTCAGGACAGATGCCAGGAAGTCTCTCAGCAGGCCTCATCAGTCTTCTCCCCAAAGGGGGAGACCGGTTGGAGCTCTCCCAATGGAGACCGATCACCTTATTGCTAGTGGCCTATAAGGCACTAGCAAAGATGATTGGTAGGCGACTATGCCCCGTGCTTCCAAATATCATCCATGACACACAGACAGGCTTTGTCCAGGATAGGAGCATCCTTGACAATGTATTTATCTTCTTTGAGGCGATAGAGTGGGCTCAGCAAAGTGGGCAAAGATTGGCCATACTACTCTTGGATTTCGAGAAAGCTTATGACAGGGTGGACTGGGATTTCCTAGAGGGCACCATGGTGAGGTTGGGATTCCCCCAGGCTTGGATTCATGGGGTCTGCGCCCTATATAGATCGGCCACCAGCAGGGTTCTCATAGGCGGAAGGCGAGGGGAGAAGTTTCGGTTGGAGAGATCGGTTCGACAGGGTTGCTCCCTGGCCCCATACCTGTTTCTACTCTTCGCAAAGGCGATGTCTCACTTTCTCAGGTCACGTGTGAGTGGATTACGCGGCCTCCGACTTCCAGTGAGAGAGAAGATTGAGTTGCTAGACTCAGAGTACGTAGATGATACAACCCTCTACATAGAGGACGATGAGTTGATGCTGGAGAGAGTGAGGCTGGCTCTTGATGTGTTCTACTCTGTAGCAGGAGCGAAAATCAACCGGCGAAAGTTGGTTGGTTTCCTCACAGACCCGGACTCAAGCACGGAGTGGGGCGTCCACCTGGGATTTAGATGGGTGAGCAGAGGGCAGATCGTCTGGTACCTAGGAGTCCAAGTGGGACTCGACATCATTCCTGCCCAGCAATTTCTTCCTGTCTTGGATTCTATTCGGAGGAAACTGACCTATTGGAGCATGATTTGTCTCTCACTAGTAGCCAGACGAGCCCTGGTGTTTAACCAGGTCCTCCTAGTGATGGCCTGGTACATCGCCTCGTATTGGTGCTTTTCCTCATCGTGCGTAGTGCAGCTTTGCTGCCTAGTGCGGAATTTCCTTTGGTTAGGGTCTGATGGTTCCAGGAATTCTAGGGCCAAGGTGGCGTGGGCAACCATCATACGACATAAGTCAGAGAGAGGGCTTGGGATCATCCACCCAGAGTATCAGAGTATGGCCCTCTTGGGCAAGCTTGTTGTCCGCGGTCTCACAGTAGGCGGGCAGACCTGGAAGGTCCTATTGCAAGAGGGCCTTTAGGACTGTAAACTGAGGCTTGGCGGGGAGTGGAGGCCGTCCCTGAGATGGATCTTTACGTCTGCCCAGATCACCCCTCCCAGATCACCTTTCCTTCGCAGCTTACTTTCCGTGTGGTAGGGCCTCTGAAAGGCCCTAATCCAGAGCCCCCTAGGCTGCCAAGAGGAAATAGACCATCAGCCAGTGATCTGGAACCCCCAGGTCAAAGATCGGGAAGGGGCACAAATAGGTGAACGCCCCCATATCCAGTGGGTTGGGTGGGAGGCCGGGGAGGCCGGCCCGGCTCATACCATTAGGACATGGTAGGAGGTGTACAGGATGGCGGACGAGGACGTGTTGCAGCGAGTATCAGGCTGCTAGAGAGGAGTGTAGTTGAGGAGAAGGGAGATAGGCACAGCAATACCTTCGGAGTGGCTTGCTCCCTCGATACGTGAGCCGGGCGCTGTCACATAGCAGACACTGGGCGGAGCACAGCATCACGGAGCCCTTCGGACGGACCTTCTGGCGCCGCCTATGGGATAGCTAGAGGCCGAGGAGGGTGTTGTACTTCTTATGGCTGGTGGCACATGGAGGCTTAGCGGTGGGAAGTTAGCTTGCCCAGATGCAGGAGGGAGATTGTAAGCGCTGCACACAGCAGCCTTTGGAAACCCCAAAGCACTACCTTTGGTCATGTGAGGAGGTGCAGCTCGTGTGGAGAGGAGCATGACGCATCCTTCGCCGTATAGCACCCAACCTTGGATGTATCTCATGGGGAGCTTTTTGTTGGTAGGCAGCTAGCCAAGGCTGTCACCTTTTGTATGACACCGGGATGCAGGACACGATATTCATTATCGAGGCAGGGTCATGCGTAGTGGTCGGTTTGGAGGCTCTACCCATCCGCTAGGTATTGGAGCCCACAGTAGACCGCTTGGAGGTATGGGAGATCATAGGAAGTCTTACTGGATGGCATATTTGGAAGGCGCGGTGTCAGAGGCCTTCGGCGGAGAGAGACTTTCAGCACATGCGACCTTAGCAGAGCTCTGGACCTCCATCATCCACTCCCTCCGTGGCCGATGGGACCAGGTGTAGGGCAAGTCCGGGGCTCGTTAGGAGCTCCGAGGTCTTCATGCGCACTTGGGGCGGCCAGGGTCTATTCTTCATGATGCAGGCAGGCAGCCACACTTGGCGATATATAACACCCCCCCACCCCTTGGCTTCTTGCCCCCATCCCCCCAAGACCGCCTTGAGAGGCTTGTATACATGATGTATTGGTGACTTTGCATCAGCTCCAGCTAGTCTGTTGAGCATGAGCACCCTGTTGTAATCAGTTTTTTGAGTAATATAATTAGCCACATTTTATTTGCAAAAAAAAAATCTCAAGATAGGGCTAGAATAGCAGAGTAAAGACGTGGAGAAATGCACACAGAACTCATTCAATTCTTGCACTGCCTCACTCTTGTGCTCTCTTTTTGTGAGTCTCTCTTATAAACATGAACAGACATAGCAACTAATGTATTGTACTACTAGTAAGAGTCATTATGATATCAGAATGCAAAGTTTAGTTAGGGAGGAAGGCATAGAAGTCACAGCATAGCTCCTGTAGCTAGCATGTTTACAATGGCAACCCAATCCTCCAGCCTAGCCTAAGATCATTTGACACTGAGCAACAACCTTAGATTCCCCTGGGCTATTATGATATCAGAATGCAAAGTTTAGTTAGGGAGGAAGGCATAGAAGTCCCAGCATAGCTCCTGTAGCTAGCATGTTCACAATGGCAACCCATCCTCCAGCCTAGTCTTAGATCATTTGACATTTAGCAACAACCTTAGATTCCCCTGAGCTAGGAATACATCATACTTGGGTCCACACCATAATTCATAAACAGTCCTGTCAAATCTAAGACTGTGTCTTTGGCTAACTTGAGAAACTTGGGCAGTCTTTTGATATTGAAAATGAGCCACATGATTCTGGATTCAAAATCATATACCGCCAATTCAATGATCTCTCAAATAAACCAACTTCTCTGGTCACAACTTGGAGATTTGCAACAAAATTTGTCATAACTTGTTAGAATAAGAGACTTAAAGCTAGCAACGAAAGGTTTTCTTTGTTGTTCTTTACCTTGAGTGAAAAGGGTGAAGTAATTCTTAGTTTTATAATGATTTGAAGTGAAAATTCTTTCGTGAGCTCAATATACTTTTTCTACATTGGACTACTTGGTCCTAAATGCAATCTTAGTTTCTATTTGTTTTTTGGCTTTAAAAATGTTTAGATTATCCCTAAACTCTATTTCTGGTATAATATTATCAGATCATTCTCAATATGGTAACCTGTTTGATGGACAAATGATTACCTTACTTTTCAGGAGCTGAATTTTCAAAGGGAAGGCTATGAACTGCATTATGGTCAATGTATTGAGCATAGCACACTTGAGCGTGTTTGGTGTGAATTGAAAGAGTCTTGCACGTTTGAAAGGAGAAAAGCCGATGTTGAAAGGTACAACAAAGAACATCGTTGGAGAAAACGTGGAGTGGCAATGGTTCCAACAAAGTTTGGCATTTCATTCACAACCAAGTTTTTGAATCAGGTCTCTCTCTTTCTTGTTATCACCTTCAAGTGCACTGTTTAAAGCCAACACTCAGTTATCCCTGTTTCTATTGTTCACATCCACAATCACATACTCCCTCAGTCCCTAACGCCATATTGATGGTTGACGAGCTTTTCCAATCTTGTTTTGGGGAGATCCTGTTGTTTTTAGATACTTCCAGAAAGTTGATTATATTCTTATTTACCTAACCTTAATCTTTTACAGTTGAAACCAATCAAATTTTTATATCACATTCCAGGATTATATACTTTTCTGGAATGTACACAAATTTCCTGTGTTGAAAGATTGATACTCTCTTTGTAAGTAAAGCTTGCTTTGTATTCTTTTTCTATGTGACAGTTTTTGGACACTCTACAAGAGAAAATCAGTTCCAAATGACCATAAACAGGTAGGGTTATTAAAAGTGGAGTTTGGAAAAATAGAAGAATCCATTTATTACTAAAATTATGCAAATGACTTTTAATGAATCCCCTGATAAGGGTAAGAGATTAAAAAACATGCAGTTGCAGATTGGCATGCCATCAAGCAGCTGAGCCTCAAAACTTTAGCTTGCCTTATTCTGGATACATCCATGAGAGACCTCATGGGATGACTTTGGGCGCTTCTTACTGCTGCAGTTGGTTGTATCAGTCCCATGCTCATTTTGTGTTTCCATATCACCAGATGTAACAGATTATCAGTTTTTATTTCTCCCATCTATTTTGTTTTCTACTACCTAGATGTTTTGTTCAACCATGTTTTCTTTACTCTACTTGGCAAACATGATAGTTCCTTAAGTGTTTGATCTATTGATTTTTGTCTCATAGGCCAATTTGGCCTCTAGGATCTTGTAGCCAATTTGGCCTCTAGGATCAGAGCAGACATACTGAGGTTAGATGCAGAGAAGACTTGGATCCGAACCCCCTCCTCCCATGGCATGAGGATGGCACACTACCAGACCCACTTCCTTCAGGTATTTGAAGATGATTTCATTACCCAACCCACTTACATGGATACACAGCTGCCTCATGGATTGCGCACAGTTATTGGTCAGATCTGCACCTCATCCCACCACCTAAGGATTGAGACAAGTAGATGGGAGGGAAAACAGAAGAGGAACATATACCCACTATGCAACAGAGTCAGAGACAAAGGAACACTACATCTGCCAATGCATGGTATATTATGATATAAGGGGCAGAAAACAGTGTCTGTTTCAAGAAGGTTTTTGACCCTTGAGATGAATCAATGCAGTTTGAGGATCAGAGATGCTTGGGTTTCTTTCTCGTGGAGCTTCAGAGGCGCAGAGCAGCTACTCTACGGAGTAGGAGGCCCCCATAGCTCGGTTTACATAGACCAAGAGCACTCACTAACATTTTCATTGCTACACAACCGAGTATGGCACATACCACCACTACTGCCACACAGCCTACAGGAGTACATCATTGGACCTCATCTTCTGTAGGTGTCCGTTTGGATAGAGCAGTGGCACTCAGCTGGTCTAGGCACCCACGTTCACCCGGCTAGACATCCACACTACAAACAAATTAGAGCCATCATTGAGTACCACAAGAGATAGATGCCGAGACGCCTCAGCCATGCAAAGATATATCTCCTTAAAGGATAGACATCTCATTGATGGAGAGTTTCTTTTTCTACTTTTACTTTTGACATGTTTTCTTTTTATAGGACACTATTTCATTTTTCAGTCTTATAGGCATGTTTTTCATCCTTTCTCATTCCAAATGAGAAACACACCATCATTGTATGTATTGCTTTGGTCTCATAGGCCACATTGGCCTTTTACAGACATTAATATACTCTCTCTCTCTCTCTCTCTCTCTCTCTCTCTCTCATATTAGATATCGCCCTAATATGACGTGAGTGTAGCCTTGCTTTGGTACCATTGATAGAGAGATTGGATGTGAACTGTGCATGTAGTGATCGTTAGAAGCATGAGGGACCTGGCGTGATGTCAAACCTGTCATGATGGACCTGTCATGATATCAGACTTTTTGTGAGGTAGTATCTCTCTGACGTGAGGCAGATATCTCTTTGGCGTGAGGCAAACCTGTCGTGAGCAGGAATGTACCTGGCGTGAGGTAGACCTGTCGTGAGCAATGTACTGATGCAGAGATGTACTGAATGCATTGACACAGGAGCACTATATGCAGTAACGTACTGACATAGGAATGCCCTCCCTATTTCGAGAGTGACTGTTGCGCTGTGCACACTGATGTGAGTGTGCTCAGAAGCCTGACGTGCTGTGCCAACTGACGTGAATGCAGACTTGAGCAATGTACTGAGATTGCAGATGTACTCAGATTGATATGACATGAATGTACTCAGAATGACAGGAATGCAGACCTGGGTGAATGTATTGATGCACTGACTTGTGGACTAGGCAATGATGCATTGACTTTGATTTTGATCGTGTCCTGGAGTATGCAGTAATGCAGTGACTGGGGCTGCAACTTGTATTTCTACAGTGACTGTAAACAGTGCGAAGGCATTTGGGCTTGTAAAGATTATTGAGCTTGCAAAAAATTTAGTGAGGGGGTTAGGAAAACCCTGGAAATTTGCAGGAATCACAGACGTTGCTCTGATTTGACAGTACAAAGTACAAGCCAAGTGGCTTTGCACACAGTGTGTGAGAGATGTATATTGCACACAAATGTAAGCATCAAACCGTGGAAAATGAATATTTGGGAGACAAATCTGATCAAGAACTAACACAACTGTTCATGGAAGCAATGTTCAACACCCCTTCTAAGAACACACGGTACAAGACGTATGGCCATAGGGTCCGTGATTGGACTTTTTCCCCAGCATCTGACAGGCATGGAAAGACCTCATGCACCATGAATGAAAGGAAGTACAAAGAAATTCATCTCATGATTCGCTTTGAACTACGAATTATGAGACAGGAATTGGAAAAAGAAATATGAGAGTAGGCCAAAGCCGAACTAATAGTAAATTAGAAGGCAGAAATGCAAGACATGCAGATAAAGATTAAGAATGACTTAGAGGCACAAATGCTGCCCAAAATGCACACGCTGAAAACTGAAATGGAGAAAGTGGTAGATGCCTACAAATTTGAAATCTTAGAACTGAGGGAAGAATTGAATACATTTAAGAAAAAAGAAATGAATGTGCAAGAAGAACTAAAAAAAGAGAAAGAGGCACTAAAGGCATGTGAAAGGGAGGTTCACTCATGGACAGAAGTGGCAAAGACAACACAGAAGCAGATAGAAGAGGCCAGCCCATGGATTGAGGTAGTAAAAAAGAATAAGGGAACATGAGTGAACAAGATTGAAGTAATGAATGCTACTTTGGAAAAAGAGGCCAGGAGATGGGGGCTAGGGTTTTGCATGTACAGGTAGTAGGATGTAAGGAGAAGAGCAGCCCACAGGAAGATGCTAAGACACTTGCCGACAAAATTGGAGCTTCAGATGTACCTATAGTTAGTGCTTGGAGAGTGGGAAAAGAGGACCCTTAAGTCCCAAGCTCTAATTCTTCACTTTGGGGACAGAGAAAAAAAGGCCTTTCTTTCTAAGAGGAGAGCCCTCGAAGGTGAGAAGATTTATTTGGATGAGGACCTTACCCGAGCACAGATAGCACATCGCAAAGAACACATGCCCAAGGTATTGGAGGCTTGCAAAGAGGGAAAATGAGCTATTTATAGCAATGGACAAGTCATCATCACTGACAAAAGGACTTTATGACGGTATGAGGCCTATGAGACACTTTGGATGTCAATATGGAATTGTAATGGAGCCCTATGCTTGGATGTTAGTTACTTTGAAGATAGCTTCCGAAACATAGATATAGCAATGTACACAGAAATGCACCAATGTAAAGGTAGCGAAGTACCAGACGTACGGGGATACAGGTGGGAAAGTGCATTTCGTCTAACAGCTAGAAAACTAGGAAGTACTAGAGGTTCTGGAGGTGTGGCCATACTATACCGGGAAGACCTCAAAGGGATAGTGCAAGTAATGAAGAGAGATGATCATGCACAATACTTATGGATTAGGATACATGCAGGAAGACCATGGGATATATTCATTGCAATATGCTACTTTCCTCTCGCAAACTCTACCTACACCACACGGGATGGATCTCCCTTTGATATACTTTACGAGGATATCGTGAGATATGCTAGCACATTTGGGACATATTATTAGTAGGAGATTTCAATGCACGCACTCAAGATAGACAGAGTGGGCCTAAAAGGGTGTGAGGGCAGTGGAGAGGTAGGCCCTGTGTTGTAGTCGAACTATCCCCGCGACCTGTCTTACCTGTCACACCTAATTGCCCTGCACTGACCTGCAAAGCCGACTGTCTGCTTGTCAAGGTCTAATACTTGACCACGAAAATCCAAAAAAAAAAAACTAGTTGCTCCCTCTGTCTACAGCAATATGCCCCCCGGTATCACAGCAGCTAGCTTGGTAGATCCTTAGTAGTGACGCGCAATGGAAACCTCTGGTTAGATGCTGGTGCATTCTGTAAGTGCCTCCCCAGTCAAACACCTTGCGCGTCGTCCTTTCTGAGGAACAGCTCCTTTCCATCCGTGCCACAAAGTTGGAACTAAAAGAAACAACAATCTTTGGATAGGTCATAGGACACTCTCCATCCATGGCCCAGCTTCGGGATTGGCTTCACTCCATGCTACGCATTGGCACAGCGCAGATAGCAGAGGTAGTTCTCATGGGTCAAGGGATCTTCATGGTTCAGCTCACCTCCGCAGATGCAGCCCGTGAGCTAGTGGATAGCTTACCTTATGCCTCCATGAAGGGGGCCATCTATATGGTTCCCTGGTATAGTGGCTTCATAGTGGAGGAATTTGCACTCCACAACAGGTTTCCTAGATACCTAGTCACCCTTCTATTCCCCGGACTGGTGGTAGAGTATCGTCAGTTAGTGGAGGACTTTCGACGGCTTTTCGGCACAGTTCTTCCTCCCTCCTTCGCGGATGCAATGATAGCCGCAGGAGTCTTGGATGTACGGGTGGTTGTGAAAGAAACAAAGAACATACCTAAGTTTCTTAAGATTGAGGCAGGTAGACACTCTTTCAGGCAGTACGTTATTGTGACAGGGCAGCTTGGTCAGTGCTTGCGATGCCATGACTTTGGGCATCAAGCAGAAGATTGCACGCGTTTCGAAGCCAAGGCGGCTCAACCGGCAGACCTGCAGGTGGATGCTGTCAGACATAGCCACGGCAACAAAGAGCAGGAGGGCAGGCGATGGACCCCCGTTAAAGCACCCGCAGCAACCCCTTGCTCGTCTCACCTAGCAGGATCACATGCCTCCACCCCCACCACCCACTGAGGCATCACAGTCCACCCCACTCGAGATCCCCCCATGCCCGCCCCCTCCTTATGGATTGCCTCCTGACCCTATTCCACAGCCCCCCCTTCCGAGGCCACTCGCCCCCCCTCACACCCACCTCATGCTTATGATCACCCCACCATCCCTCACTCTTCCTCTTCCCCACCATCCCCGCCGCTGATCAGCCCCCTTGATCCTCTCACAGTTCATGTGTCCCCCTCCCCCCCCTCCCCCAACCCATTCCCTCCCTTTCCACAAGGGGTGACGAGCCTCACACGCCCATATCTTCTCCTCACCAGCAGCCCAAACCCCCCCTTCCTCCCCCTCCTCTACATAGCCACTAGCTTATTTGGCCTAGCCGCCCGTCACACTTTCCCTCGACAGGCGCAGTTGCCCGTGGTTCTATTTGAGAGTTACGGAGCACGGAGAGTTTCCACTACCTCTGGAGGTGGGGATCTTCGTGGTCTGCAAGTCAAGGAGCGCAAGGTCCATTTACTAGCACCACTGGATGGACCAAACTATGCTTTCTTCTTTCAGACCTCTCATTCAAGAGACTGGACGATGACACAAATAGAGGAGGAAGTGAGGGCCAGCCAGGTTGCATACCACATCTCCCAGGGGATGGGTGAAGGAGGGCTAGCACTCTGCTCCCAGGAGTGGCAAGGGTACATGATGGACATTAACTGGTGGGTTGGAGCCAAGGTCCCACATCTGAGCATTATTTTTCGAGCCCCTACCCAATGGAGATCATTGATGGATGTGATCGAGTGGCCCCTCGCACAGGCTGGCTGCTTCTACCAATGCACAGAGTCACACCTCTCAGCCTGGCTGATAGACGTCCTGGTGGTACCGCTTGGAGCATCTATCACCCCCATGGTCCACTCGAGAGCCACCATGGGGGAATGGAGTTCACCCTCCAGTCCTGCGGCCAAGCGCATTCACATGCCCCATAGCTCTTCTTCATCAGCAGCTTCCACACCGAACAGATGTTTGTTCGATCAGTCATAGGTTTCCCCATGAGTCTACACCTAGCATCCTAAAATGTGAATAGCCTCCACTACAATGGGGCACATGGTTCCAGGAAATTGATTGTTCAGTAGGAGCTGCAGCTTGCCCTTGCCGGACGGATCAACATCTTACTTCTTTAGGAGCACAAGCTCACCCCCTCCCAGGTCCATGGGGTAGGGAGGTACTTCCAGGCAGCTCACACACCTACTGCGAGTACTCCATCGGAACCCACGGCAAGAGTGGAGGCGTATGCACCTATATTGGCCTGAGCGTTACCACCGGGCGGTCGAACGACGGACGAGTTGTGTGGGTGGTTGATGGATTGGGTTGGGGTGTTTGGTGGCGGGCGGGGGGGGGGGCGCCCGGCCTGGCTCGGTGGCTCAGCCTGGCCCGGCCTGGCTCAGCCTCGAAGGGAGGGGTTGGTTCTTTTCTTTTTTTTTTCTTTTTATTTATTTATTTATTTATTTATTTATTTATTTATTTATTTATTTATTTATTTATTTATTTATTTATACACATTTTTTTTTTTTTTTTTTTTTTTTTTTTTTTTTTTTTTTTTTTTTTTTTTTTTTTTTTTTTTTTTTTTTTTTTTTTTTTTTTTTTTTTTTTTTTTTTTTTTTTTTTTTTTTTTTTACACCTACACCTACACCTGCACCTGCACCTGCACCT
>NW_028229983.1:0-36965 GCF_053477565.2 Lygodium microphyllum | reverse complement strand
ATCCTTACTCAAAGCCAATTATTGCCTTCATATATATAAACTACTACACATAGAACTGACCTTTTGAGAGTCAAGGTGATGCATCGAGCTTGCAATGACACGATGATCGAGAGGAGTATAGGATCGTTGCTTGTGATCTCCAGATTGCATCAATTGTATGATTTGATGTTGCCTTATCATTTGAGCTTGCTTCAAATTGCTGTTAATTGAACTTATCTGATCAACCAAGTGCTACAACTACCTTAATGTGGTAGTGGGTAGTCCACGATCTCACATTGTGATGTTGATACTGATGACGGTAGGACAATGATGCAGGGTTATTCATGATACCTGGATTCTGCATGTGTTGCCCTACTATTGATGCAGCTGGCAAAGCTCCCTGATGTAAATAATTAGCAGATAAAATATTTGTCACAGCTTGCATAGAGCTCTGGTTTGAATTGATCTGGTTTTGACAGGCCAGTCTGTGATAACTAGGAGCACTGATATTCATCAATGGATTCAGAGGATTATGCATCTTGATTTGATGTTGATCAAGCATTGGAGGCTAGTTTAATGGTACTTGCATATCTTGATATTCTTGTTTAACTACAGGGTTGATCATGTGGCTCAGCTGATTAATATTTTGCCCCAGTACTTCTGCATGAGAGGGTGTTGTCTTCTTCTATGCTGCCTCGGTACTGCTGCATGAGAGGGTGCTCTCACATATCAGTTCTCATCAACAACATAGTGTGCACACTAATGAATGGTACATTCAGACGTTCAAAATGTCAAGCTGGCATGCTTAAACACAATATTAGTGAGTTTGGGAATCTCCCAATTCCCTTTTTTTGAATACTAAAAAGGTGGCACCCGGATAACATGGCCATAAGTTTCTCAAAACCATATGATGTGACCTATCATTGGAAAGCACTTGAAAAATGGAATCTATTGAGCTATAGAGCGCTCGATTTGGAGTTATAGTGTTCAAGTTATGACAAATATAAAGATTTGACCACGTGTCCCAAACTTATGGGAAATTCCCATATTCCCCAATACGGTGTTCTTAGCAGCTATGGCTTCTACCTATAGAGGCTGATGTACAATTTAATGGAGATGTAGCCCATTAGTAAAACCATGCAAGTTACCATTAAATTACCTGATAATTGAACTAATGTAGAGAATAGATCAAAATCATATGCAAAAAGCAGTTCCGTGATTAGAGGAACTACTTCAATCGAGAACTTACTTGTCACTATAGGAATTCATAATATTCTAGCAGGTACCCTTGCTGGACTCTATCTGATCTGATAAGGAGGTTACACCCTACTGGTGGATATTGAGCTATTTATGCTTTGATCAGGACTGATCATAGAAGCTTGTTGAAATTGATGATTAAAATAAACCTTGGTAGCTGGTCCTCGATTAGTGATATGATATTTGTGATTAACGACCTGCATCAACTGAGATGATGATGAATTTTGCGATGGGCTGGTTTTGTGCTAGTAGGAGTAGTACTATTGGGTGCAAGCTGATGTTCTTGCCACATAATGCTCCTGATTTGATCAACAATAGCCCTCTCCATCTTGGGCCCTCTTGATGATGATAATGCCAACACAGGAGGGATATGTGAAATGCATAATCTTGACACTGAGAGCTTCTAGGGTAAAATAATTATCATTGTGCTTTGTAACTTAAGAGAAAAGAATGTCAGACATACCTGGGAATCCTTCGGTGCTAGTAAGGCTACTGCCCCCCGCAAGCAACAAGCACACCATAAAGAGTACAGAGTTAGAAGTGATGGAACCTCACTCGCAAGAAGCCAACCCCTTTCAGTGTTGAGATATCGAGCTCCACTCGTGATACACCAGGGTGACCGTTGTGTATTTATGTCACCGACTTGCCAGTTGCAGACGCGGTTGGTACACCGCCCATGAATAATAGCTACATGATAGCTATCCTTATCTACTCTAGTTCGTGGCTCAGTTAGTATGCCACCTTAGTTAGTTGATTTTGGTTTGAGACCCATATATAGGGTTCTTCTATTTCTTTGTATAAGAGTTCTTTTGGCTTACACAACTAAGAAGAGAAAAACTGTTTTCAGCCTCCACCCTTGTGTGTATTCCCCCATTGTGCAAGCAAGAAAGCTACAAGTGAGACTCCTTCCTTCTCTCCCACAATCTTGACATGGTATCAGAGCCTTGTTCGTGGTAAGGAGCTCAAGAAAGCAAGCCAAGCTCGCGGTGGTCTGGTAAGAGGAGCAGTGTTGCTTTCATTTTCTGTTTTGGGAGCAGATCTTTGCAGGTAGCACAGCCGGAAATTGCAGGAGTGCATTGTCTCAAGTTGAGACGTCCTTCGCGGTGAAGCAAGAGGGTAGTATATGCTGCGGGAAAGGGCTTTAGCCCTGGCGACCCTGTTTTTTTGATTTGAGGCAATTTCGGGGCCTGTTTTGAAGGCGGAAGTTTTCTGCACGCACTTAGGAAAAGGCTCTGTTTTATGCTGTGCGACCACTGTTCTACAGGTTGGTGAAAAGTTATTGTAGAAATTGCATCCTATGCTTATGCGCAGAGACATTGGGAGTTTTAGAATCATCCTTGGTTCCTGTTTATGCAAAATCGTCACTAGGAAGTGACTGTGTGGTCAAATACCACTTTCGCCAGTTTTGCAGATTTGCCCTTGTGAGGGTGAAGCTGAGTTTTTGCAGTGACAGAATTTTTCGCAGTGTTCTGTAATGGTGTCTGATTCTCTTTCACAGATTGTAACTGAAAAGCTTGACAAGAACAACTTCCAGGCATGGAAGTTTAGAATGACAAATTTCCTTATGGGAAAAGGATATTGGGAATTTGTTGCAGGAAATGAAGAAGAACCAGTTCTTCCTGATGTTCCCAATCAACAGCAAATGCAGGCATTCAAAGCATGGCATGAGAGAGCCAGGAAAGTTATGTACTAGCTGTCTATCAGCATTTCAGACTCTATGATTGTGCATATTCAGGATGCAAGTACGCCAAAGGAGGCATGGGATACTTTGTCAAAGATGTATAGCACAAATACGCAAGCCAGGAAAATGCAGCTCAAGCAAGAGTTGTACAATGTGCAAAGAGAAAATATGAGCATCAATGACTATCACATGAAGGTGAAGAAGATTGCAGATGCACTTGCTTCCATTGGGTCGCCAGTGGAAGATGATGATTTAGTTTCTGTGACCTTGAATGGTCTAGGAAAGGATTATGCACAGTTTCGGGCATCCGTTTCAGTTCGTGAAAGATTTCCTAATTTTGAGGAGTTGATTGCTCTTCTAATTTCTGAGGAGCAGAGAAATGGTGGTGCATCCTCTTCAGGAGGAACTTCAAAAGAAACTGTCTTCTACTCAAATGCTGGAAGAGGTAGAGGCAGAGGTAGAGGAGGCCGATTTGGAGGCCGTGGTAGAAATCAGAATATGCAGCAAACTCAAGAAAACCAGTCCTATGGAGGAGGACGTGGTAACTCTAGAGGCAGGGGGAGCCAAAGAGGTCGTGGTGGATGGCAAAGAGGCCAAAATGCAAATAGTAATGTTGAATGCTACTATTGTGGTAAAATGGGTCATATGGCTAAAGACTGCTATAAAAAGCAGAATGACATCATGAATGGAAAACTGCAACAAGGAAATTATGCATCTTCTAGTAGACAGGGTGATGACAGAAATGAGCATTTGTTTATGGTGCAGCACATGAACAATTCTGTGACAAGTGCAGAAGAAAGCAACGATGTGTGGTATGTTGACTCAGGTGCATCAAACCACATGACAGGTCATGCAGAATGGATGGAGGATGCAAGAAAAATGGAAAAACCAGGATTTGTGGAGACTGGTGATGATACTGCACATCCGATTGTGCAGATTGGAAAAATTCCTTTGTCTATGCAGGATGGGAAAAAGAAATACCTGTCCGATGTATTTCATGTCCCGAATATCACCAAGAATTTGGTTTCTGTTGGTCAAATGGTTGAACAGGGCTTGCAGGTCAGATTTAATCCTCATGGATGCTTTGTTGAGGATATGAAAAATAAAGGTCGCTTGATAGCAAAAGGAAAGAAGAAGGGCAGAATGTTTACGTTGGATGCAGACATGCCTGAATTGAGTGCAGCAATGTTTACACATGGGACCGGTGTAGTTGCAGATATTGATATCTGGCATAAACGTATTGGTCATGTTAATGTACAGCGACTTAAATCAATGCAGGCCCAAAATATTGTTGCAAGATTGCCTAGATTCAAGGTTGCAGAAATGCATAAGGTATGTGAAGCCTGTTAGTTTGGAAAACAGGCAAGGAAACCATTTCCCAGACATGTTCAAGAGAGTAAGAAGCCATTGGAATTAATCCACTCTGATGTGTGGACTACTAAAGCTGCATCTCTAGGAGGCTTTCATTATTTTGTTACTTTTATTGATGACTATAGCAGAAAAGTTTGGGTGTATTTTATGAAAAAGAAAAGTGAAGTTTTTGGGCATTTCAAAACTCTTAAAGCTATGGTTGAAAAAGAAACAAGCCTGCAAATAAAATGCCTAAGGTTAGATGGAGGGGGAGAGTATCTCTCAAATGAGTTTGCAAGGTTCTTGCAGGAGCATGGCATAAAGTAGCAATATTCATTCAGGCATACCCCACAGCAAAATGGAATTGCAGAAAGAAAAAACAAACATATTGGAGAGGTGTCTCGTGCCATGCTCAATGAAAAAGACCTGCCAGATTTTTATTGGGCTGAAGCAGTTGCTACAGCAGTCTACATAATGAACAGGACTCCCACTGCAGCAATACATGGAATGACTCCAGAGGAGAGATATACTGGTAGGAAACCAGATATTTCTCATTTGAAAATTTTTGGTTGCATTGCCTATGTACATGTGCCAGATGAGTTGAGATCCAAGTTGGATCCAAAAGCTGAGAAGTGAATTTTTATTGGTTACTCTCTGCAGCAAAAAGGGTGTAGATGCTATAACCCTTCTACTCGTAAGTTTACAGTGAGCATAGATGTTGTTTTTGATGAGATGAGTAGCTGGTATAAACCAGTAAATGTGATTGATGATGTAGATGCACAAAATGGTAATGCTGCACAGAATTCACAGCAGCAGTCACAAAATATTAGTGGACCTGGAGCGTCCTCTAGCAGTGGTTCACATTCTTCGCCATGGACAGGCAGATTGAGATCAGGAGAATCTTCTCAAAGTAATGCAGATAGTGGTATGCAGGTATCACGAAAAGGAAAAGAGAAGGTTGATCAGCCCATGTTTGATGTGAATGCAGGATGGTGAATCCAGTGGCTCAGAACAGAGCATTGACGATGAGTTGGGTATTCCTTCTATTGTTACACCTGGAGTAAGGAAGACCAGGGATGTTTTGAGAGCACCTGGGAGTGAACCCACTTTGAGCAGGTCTACCAGAGTTAGGTATCTTGTGGATAGGCTGAAATATGATGGATTTACAGCCATTCACTATGCATATATGGTCAAGGTGATACAGGAACCAGAACCCACTTCTTTTGAGCAAGCCATGGGAAAAGAAAAATGAGAGAAAGCCATGGATGAAGAAATGGATGCCTTGGAAGCAAATGCTACATGGGAATTGGTACCTTTGCATAAAGGTAAGAATGCAATTGGCTGTAAGTGGGTTTATAAGGTGAAGCACAATGCAGATGGTTCTGTGAACAGATACAAGGCAAGATTAGTAGTCAAGGGGTACGCACAAACATATGGCATTGACTATGAAGAAACATTCAGTCCGGTTGCAAGAATGGCAACCGTAAGAGCAGTCATTGCTATGGCTGCATCAAAGGGATGGTCTTTACATCAGATGGATGTAAAGAATGCCTTCTTGCATGGTGATTTGCAAGAAGAGGTCTATATGGAGCAGCCATCAGGTTATGTGCATGCTGTTCATCCTGAGTTTGTTTGCAGGTTGAAGAAAGCCTTGTATGGCTTGAAGCAAGCACCTAGAGCATGGTCTGACAAGATAGGACAATATCTTGTCACTATTGGCTTTCAGATTTCCAAGGCAGATTTCTCACTTTATGTGAGAAAAACAGAGAAAGGTATTATGCTACTTGTCATTTATGTTAATGATTTGATTATGACAGGTGACAGTGATGAAGATATCCTTCATGTGAAAATGCTATTGAAGCAGAAGTTTGAGATGAAGGATTTGGGAGAGCTGCGTTATTTCTTGGGCATTGAGGTGATTAGATCACCAAGTGGGATACATCTCTTGCAGAGGCAGTATGGATTGGATATGCTGTCCAAATATGGGATGACGGGCTGTAAGCCTATTTCAGTTCCTTTGGAGCAGAATGTGAAGCTGAGCGCAGATGCAGGTGAGCTTATGGAAGACCCTACTATGTACAGACGCATAGTAGGAAGCTTGATTTATATGACTATTACCAGGCCAGATTTGAGCTATGCTGTTGGACTGGTAAGTCAGTTTATGCAGGCTCTAAGGAAACCGCATTTGGATGCGGCTAGACACATACTCAGGTATGTGAAGTCCACATTGCAGTATGGACTATTTTATGAGACTGGGGTTCAGATACAGCTGCATGGATACACTAATACTGATTGGGCCAGTAGTATTTCTGATAGACGATCTACCAGTGGATATGTGTTCTCCTTTGGGAGTGCTGCAGTCACTTGGAGCAGCAAGAAACAACCTACAGTTGCCTTGTCGAGCACAGAGGCTGAGTACAGGGGCACAGCAATGGTTGCATGTGAGGTAGCTTGGTTGCATAAGCTACTTTATGATATGCATCAGCCTATAGATGGGCCAGTTGTCATTTATTGTGACAACATGAGTAGTATACACTTGGAAAATAACCCAGTCTATCATGCTAGAACAAAGCACATTGAGGTGCATTATCACTATGTGCAGGAGAGGGTTTTACTAGGTCTTATTGATCTAGTTTATGTCAGCATAGAGGATCAGGTAGCTGACATATTTACAAAGGCATTGGGCGCAGAGAAGCTGCGCAAGTTCAGAGACCTGCTTGGTGTGCAGGAATTGGGATTGAGCTCGAGGGGGAGTGTTGAGATATCGAGCTCCACTCGTGATACGCCAGGGTGACCGTTGTGTATTTATGTCACCGACTTGTCAGTTGCAGACGCGGTTGGTACACCGCCCATGAATAATAGCTACATGATAGCTATCCTTATCTACTCTAGTTCGTGGCTCAGTTAGTATGCCACCTTAGTTGAGTTTGGTTTGAGACCCATATATAGGGTTCTTCTATTTCTTTGTATGAGAGTCCTTTTAGCTTACACAACTAAGAAGAGAAAAACTGTTTTCAGCCTCCACCCTTGTGTGTATTCCCCCATTGTGCAAGCAAGAAAGCTACAAGTGAGACTCCTTCCTTCTGTCCCACAATCTTGACATTCAGTCCATCATAGCTTCATAGCTCGCATAATCAAGAAGTTTGTAGTAAATTGCACACATATACATTCGTTCAATCAATCATTAATCCATCAAAATTAGCATGTCAAGCTACTAAGGTTTTATGCTCCCTTCTTGTCTCAAAGAATTGTAGTGTATATTAATGAAGAGTCGTGCCAAAGGAAGGTCAAGAGTTGAGAAACAAAATTTTTTAATCTATTTGTACTATTCTACATCTACATCTAGACCCTACACTCTCTTATTGTGAGATATACCTAATCTATGATCAGATGTGACATTTCCTATGTGGCATGCATCCCAAAAAATTCAAGCCCAAGCTTCTCATGTCTGGTGCTAGTCCTACATCCATAGAAGATAAACGAGTTCTTAATGAAGAGCTCCATAGCTAATCCTAGGGGAGGTCTAATGTGCATCTATAAAAGATCAACTTGTGTTGATGTAACCTTAATTTAGCATACACAATCACTTATATAGTCTTTTCTAATGCACCGAGCAACCATTTGAGTACACCTTATGTATAGAAATATATTCTAGGTGCCATTCTCTATAGCATGAGGCCCATTTGACTTGCCTAAGCTTCCATGAACTTGTCATAGGGTGAATTCAGCCTATCTCTTGGAAGGAAAAATGAATCTCAGGGGTTATTGTAGTATCTCTATTTGAGCCTAGTCTCCTTCTTGGAACTTCAATTGTGTAGCAACCAGTCACTATGGGGAAAAACATGATTCAGAAACCCATTGGTGTAGCAACCCATGAGAATGCCACATCTCAAGATTTCATACCTACCAAACTAAGTTTTAGCAGGTTCACAAGTGAGGCTTGGTGAATCACAAATAAGGACTCTCATTCTTGTGATAAGATGGAGCTCAACAATCAAGACATTGTATGTACCACCTAGCTCGATCATAATTGTCTTATGTAGGGAAGGGTCTCATGCCATAACATGGATAATGAGGGTAACATCACAAAACCACATGGCTTGATAATGGTCATCTTATGCAAGGAAGCTCTTTTGTATGACCAGGATTATGTCCTTGCATGACCAAGATAATGATCATAATTTTTGTTCAGAGTTTTTTATGTTTGAAAGAATTTTCAACTAAAAGTAGTAGTTTGGCAAGCACCTCTGTAGTAAGCAGCACTATTGCAAGATAAGAGCCCAAATCAATTTCAAGCTACCTACTTCGGAAACACTAGGCAAATTGCTTGCTTTGAATTGCTATGACACCTAGATAGGCATTCGGTATTTTATAGCTAGGTTTATCAATGTCATTAAGTATTTCTCTTGTTTTAGTACATTTCAGTAGTTTGTTTCTTCACCTTCAAGCCTATTGAAAGCTATGTTTACACCCTAGAGTTTGTGCAAAACACCTAGCCGCTTTGGAATATTGCTAATTGGAGTGTTGCTCAAATTGATAAGATAGAATATATGCATTGGAATGACTTCAAATAATTGGTTGGTATTTAGGTACATGACCACCACCACAATACATTCCCAAGTTGAGTCTAATATACTTCTTGACATGAGATTCTAGGGCATAGCTGCTACTTAAGATGGATGCCTATTGAAACCCAAAACAACTTACTTGTACCAAGCTACTCAAGAGGATTACCACACAACCTACTTGTACCAAGCTTCTCAAGAGGATAGACTGAGGAGTGTACTAGATAGCCTGCATGAACCAAGCTTAGAGGACTATGCCAGGGGACTATGTTTAGAGGACTATGTGGTGAACAATGCATTACATGAATTTATGCAATGGGGCTAAGTCTCCTCTTAGTGATCTAGAATTGTACACATGCTTTAGTCATTTACTAGAATTTCTTCAAACTATTTTGATAGAAAAATATATAGATAATTGCATGTTAGGCTTTAGATTTGCAAGCATAATCATTGCATAAAGGGCATCATTAAAGTTTTTTAGTTGTTATATTTAACTCTCTCATTGTTGGCCATTGCCCTGGTTACAATGTGGGAAACAAGAGTCCTACTTCACTTCTAGTGTCTTATATGATAACCTAGGCTATGGATCTTCAACCTTCATTAATCTCACTAGATTCATGACGCCAAAATTAGGCCTTTCCCATGCATGCATTTTTGGTCACTGCTGCATGTTATTTGACTCACAACATACATAATGTACAAGATAATCAAATAAATTCCTCCATAATATGCTCAGTAATTAAGGTTTGATGCTAGAAATCTTGAAATCACCAAAATTCTTTAGAATCAAGCAACTACAGCTCCAATTCTGCTACTTCCAAGCCTGGGTCCCTTAGCAACTTTGCTAACTCATTCAATCCTAGGAAAATAAGCTTGCTTTTTCTCACATTAGTCACAACCCTAGATAGCTCTAGAAAACTTTCATACACTTTCATCAAATACATCTACTAGTTGCTTCTCTACTTGCACAATATTGGTCAGTTATTGTTGGCAAAGAATTGGGAGACCAAGTGTTTTCTTAATGGTATAGGAAGCCCCTTGTTTACTCCATGTTGCACCTTCAAATCCAAATTCCTAAGCAAAGGGTTGGTGATTATGGTGGCAAAGAGTAATGGGGCAATGGGACACCCTTTCGCATCGACCTCTTTACCTCAAATGGACCTAAGCATAGACCATTTACAAATACATTCTAAAGAGATTGAAACATCCCTATAGAAATTCCACGATTCCTCCTCCATCATCTATCATAGTGATGAACTCTTGTTGCTTCTTTTTCTTCATCAATTTATAAAATTAATTGGTCAAAGCACCAGCCCCATAAGATACCATTTCCCTTAGACTAAAATTTGGCAACTTCACCTTTACGTTTTTGCAAATCCTCCATGTAATGCTCCACTTCTTTGAGAAGTTGATAAAACATCCCATTACAATAACACTTAGCGAGAGTTGTAATAATATACTCCCTGCAATGCTAACTACTAACATGCAACCCTCTTTGAAGTCAATCCTGATCTTTGCCATACATCTTGGTAATCTCAGGGATGGTAGCTATGGATCTCATCTAGTTCTATGTTGGATTAGCCATTGGATTGTTGGTTTGTTTCCAAGTATCCTTCAGTTATAGGTTGAATCCTTCCCTTTCTAGAAAGGAGGTGTTGAAAGAGAGGGCTTCCATTTCTTTGTCCTACTAAACACATCCTTCTTGGATGGACTTCCTAGGCACCTCACATTCCAATAGATCATAGTGAGCCAGCTAATTAACATTATATCTTTGTTCGAACCTCCATAATCCAAAATAACAAAATAGCATTGTCCAAAAATTTTTTGCAAGAAGATTTTAAAGGGAATTTTTAATTTCTTACCTCCATTAGACTTCAAAGAATTTGGTGGTTGAATTTATTTGTTTCCATCTTGCTTTAACTTCAGCACCTTTGGATTGATAATTAGGTTGCTCCTTAGGTTTCTCCTTTTGAGGCTTGTTTGTTTCCTTGAGTTTACCCTTCTCAACCTATGTTTTTTCCTTTTTGCTTCTTTTGAAGTTCTTCCTTATGTCCACTATTTTCTCCTTGGCTTCTTCTTATGTAACGTGCTCGCCTATCAACTGTCCAAGCACGTTTTTAGCCGTCCTCATCGAGAAACGAATCTAAGCGTTGCTGCCCGGCACTCCCATGGAATGTTTTGGGGTTTGTTGCATAGGGTTTCCCAAGTCCGCCTCACAACGGAATGTTCGCAGAGCTGGAACTCCCATGAAATGTTTTGGGGTTTGTTGCATAGGGTTTCCCAAGTCCTGTTGGGGGTAAAGGCGCCTCCGCCATGCCGCCCCGTGTATTACTACACTGACAGTACCCGTCACTGCACACTGCAGGTGGCGAGCGCCCGTCACATCACTTTATTCTTTATTATTTTAGTGACAGTTTGAATAAAGGAAGGCCCGGTCACACATTGTGACTGTTGGAGTTTCCATTTCTTGTCTCTCTTTTTCTTGCTCTTGCTCTCCTGCCATAGCTCGCGTGCAAGCTTCGATCCTTCTCACCTTTCAACTGGTATCAGAGCTTGGCATTCTCTTGCTCGAGCTCGACTCGGTGCTTCGCGACCTTCGCATCGACTTGCTTCATGCATTGGGTCTCCATCCCGGCAGCCATATCCGATCTCCCCGAGCTCCTGTCACTCCCCGGCTTCCCGAGCACCTTCCCAGCCTATTGAGGCACCTTCAAGGCATTGATACTGAGGTATTTGATCATTCTTTCAGGGTTTTATTTCAGTCTACAGGTTGCAAATAGCAAGGGCAGCCATGGCTTCAAACCCTTGAAGCTTATTCCCCTCATATTGTGCCTTACACCTATCAAGGCTCAAAGAGGCTTGTCATAGGCCTTTGATAGGCCCTTCTTGAGCCCCCCATTACCCCCTTTTCAGCCCATGTGGAGCAGCAGCAAGTTCAGTACCAATAGGGTAGATTGCATCACTTTTTTCCAGGCTGTGAGCACTCATCTACTTCAGCTCCACACTTGGCCATTGCTTCTTGCTCTCTACCTTGATCAAGAGGGCTATAGACTTCATGTTTGATGTCATTCAAGCTTTGGGCATTGGTCTTGATCATTCGGGGCTGATTTCTTCAGATTTGGGACTGTCATAAACTGTCATAACAGGCTGAAAATAGGGCAGCACCATTGGCATTAGCATTTGTTGCTTATACTCCATTCCGGTTGTGCTATTTGATGCCCGTATGCGGTCTACATGATGCCTAGTGCCTTGGGAATGTATGCACATGATTATGCCATGATTTTGGCTTGAAATATTGGTTGATTTGGGACTGTTATTTACTGTTATACAGTGCTGGAAATAGGGCAGCCACACTTGGCATTGGCATTTGATGCTTATACTCTACTCCGGTTACCTTGTTTGATGCCCGTATGTGGTCTACTTCCTACTCGGATGTATTGGGGATGTATGCATTTGGTTTGACCATGATTTTGGCTTGAATTTGGGGCTGAAATCTACTGTTTAGAATAGTAAATACATGCTGGAATAACAGTGGGCTGAAGGTACTTTACAGGCTTTGGCACTTACCTACCGATACCGGATGTATGCTTTGAGCTTTGGCATGATGTCTCTGACATTTGGGGACGGCTTGGAGCATATGTATGAGATTATGGGATGCTTTTGAGCTTCGCATTAGCTCCGTCTTCACTGGCATTTGGACCGACTTGGCATGCTCGTGGACCGCCTATGCCTCATGTCTCTGCTTGACAATTAGGCTTTTGCATTACATGCTTTGGTTCGTGACATATGCTATTTGGTTCGTGTATGCCATACCGACATTTGGAGCTTGGATTTGGATGTATTTGAGCATTCCCGGCTTACTTGATCACTGATCTTGGTTGCTATTTGGATGTCATTGAGTTGACCGAGAGCTTATTTGGGCTTATGTATTGCTTCATGGTTAATACGACCGGTGCTTCATGTATGTCATGCTCTCTTGGATGCGCTTGATGCATTGATAGGGTCACTTATCACTGGTGCTTTCTCTTGGGTTGTTTGAGCTTCTGAGCTCGCTTTGTACACCTTTTGTGCCAGTGGGAGCATTTTACATGCTTGCTTGACCTTTGACAGTTGCATGCTATTGGAGCACTTACATGTATTTGGAGCAGTTTATGTCTTGAGCAGCTACATACGCATTGAGACTTTGGGATCATACTCCGATCTTTATTGATATGCATTGATGTACTCTTGGTTCACAGGATGCTTATGAGCTGAGTCTCATATTTGGATCTTTCTCTTTGAGCAGACACCTATTTGTGTCAGGTTTTGGCAGTTACAGGAACACTTTGCCTAGAGTGTCTGGGGGTGTGCCTTTCACTGGAAGATGTTATTTTGACATGCTTCGGTGTTGAGCTCATGTTCTTTTCACTGTCATTGGCCTTGCTTATGTCTGTTTCATGCCGGCTTTGGACCTAGCATTGTTTGCTTGACATTGGATCCTATTTTTGGGACAGTTTGCTCTCTAGATTGCATACCTGCAATTTATTACAGCAAGCAGTTATTGGTGGACTGAGGTGTACTTTTCATGCTAAAATATCTTGATTTGGTATACTGCACCTAGTACTAAGTGGGCAGCAACTTTTGGCACACTCTGCTCGCCCTTTGGACCCCGTTTTGGTCATTTTTGGGCAGTTTCTGCAGTAAAACAGCAAGCAATTTTGGACTGTTTGGGCATTTCCACCCTGCATAATGGCGTCATCTTCGCATGATAGTGCCATCTTTAACATTACAAAGTTGGATGGTACCAACTACTCTTACTGGAAGAGTCAAATTTGGCAAGTCTTGGTGCAGAAATCTCAGATTAAGCCACTTCAGTTGAGTGGGGAGCAGCCTGAAACTATGGACAATGACGACTGGCTTGACCTTGATGAGCTATGCAAGTCCACGATTGTATTGTCTCTCACTGAACAGGTACATTATAATGTATTTGAGGAAGCACAGAGTGCATGGGATCTATGGAATAAGATCAAGAATCTTTATGATAAGAAAAGTCCGGCAAGTCAGATGTACTGGTTGAAGCAGCTTATGGATCTGCGCATGAAGGATAATGCGACTATGTCTGCTCACTTGAGCCAGTTCCATGCTATATTGAAGAACCTGACTTCGCAGGATATCACCTTTGGAGAGGAAGTAACTCCTCTTTTCTTGCTTGGGACTCTGAATGAGTCATGGGATGTTTTTCGTACTACTCTTTGTGCCTCTAGTGCTACTCTAAAATTGGCAGATGTTGAGAGTGCTCTTCTTCAGGAAGAGGGGAATTGCAAAAACTTGGATGCCTCTCGTGGTAGTCATGCTTTGACAGTTAGAGGCAGGAATGACAGGTATGACCGTGGTAATGGCCGAGGCCGTGACTCGCAGAAGGGTCGGTCTAAATCTCGTGGTGGCAAGTCGCGTGGGCGCAATGCAAATGTCACTTGTCATCATTGTGGGAAAAAGGGCCATATTAGACCACAGTGTCATGAGTTGCGCAATGAGAAGCGCAAGGATAAGGGGAAAGATAAAGTGCAGGAGAAGTCCTCTGATCGCAGCATAATACCTGCGAAGTCCAGTGTCAAGATTGAGGAAATTAATGTCACGCAGACTGAGGAGTCCGATGGTAGTGATGAGTTTATACTTGCAGCTAGTTCTTCTGATGCTTCACACTTGACTGAGACATCTAGTATGTATGCACAGTGCTGGTTATTGGATTCAGGAGCATCCTTCCATGTGACGCCTTACCGTGAGTGGTTCCACTCTTACCGCACTATATCTGGTTCAGTCAGACTTGGAGACGACAGGTCTCTTGACATTGTGGGCATGGGTGATATTCAGTTGCAGTTTTCCACTGGCAGTTCATTTTTGCTTAGGGATGTACGTCATGTACTTGCGCTTACGCGCAGTCTTATGTCTGCAGGACAGTTGGATGATGCAGGGTTTCATGTCTGTTTTGGGGATTCTGCCTGGAAGATTACCAAAGGCAGACTTGTGCTTGCTAGAGGCACCAAGGCTGGTAGCCTCTATCCTCTTATTGTATTTGGGTCTTTTGTAGACCATGTTTTGGCAGTGAGCTCTATCCCACATGTATCACTTTGGCATGCCCTTTTGGGGCATATGTCTTTGAAGGGAATGAAAATGTTATCTGGTTTGCAGTATCTTCCGCCTTTGGACTATGCACGTTTTGACTCGTGTGATCATTGTCTTTATGGTAAGCACAATAGGTCTAGCATAAGAAATCGGGTAGGCCACGCATGAGTGAGCCCTTGGCATTGGTGCATTCAGATGTTTGTGGGCCTATGCCTTGCATGTATATGGGTGGCGCGAAGTACTTTGTTACCTTCATTGATGATTTTTCTAGGAAAGTATGGGCTTATCCCATAAAGCAGAAGTCCGATGTCTTGGCAGTTTTTCAGAGATGGCTTGCTCTTGTTGAGAACCAGACTGGGTATAGGCTGAAATGCCTTAGGACAGATAATGGGGGAGAATATGTCTCGCATGCTTTTGAGCAGTTTTGTGATGACAGGGGTATTAAGCGTCAGTTGACCGCCCCTTACACCCCACCCCAGAATGGTTTGGCTGAGCGCATGAACATGACTATTCAGGAGCGTGTGCACTCTATGCTTAGCCATGCAGGCCTACCCCAGAGTTTTTGGGTTGAGGTAGTTAGTACGACAGTGCATGTCATAAACCGATCGCCTTCCAATGGATTGGATTTCCAGGTTGCAGAGGAAGTTTGGGCTGGTAAGCCACCCTCTTATGCGCATCTCCGTGTCTTTGGATGTGAGGCATTCTGCCATGTGCCCAAGGACAAGAGGAGTAAATTGGATCCAAAGAGCATTAAATGCATATTCCTTGGCTATGGTGAGTCAGGAGAGATGGGCTATCGCCTATGGGATCCGCAGGCGCGGAAAATAGTATGCAGCCATGATGTCGTCTTCCATGAAGACAAGATGCACAGGCAGCCTGAGAAGGTGGTTGAGATCTGCAGAGTGATCTTTCAGGAGGAGCCTAGAGCTCCAGCACAGCCAGTAGTACAGCCTGCAGCAGTTTCTCCACAGGGCCAGGGTGTTGGACAACAGGCAGTTAGACAGGCAGCAGAGCCTGCGGTGAGACGGTCTGCTAGAGACAGACGTCCACCTGACAGATTTCAGCCCTCTATGCATTATGTTTTGGTTACAGATGCAGGAGAGCCTTTCACTTATGATGAGGCTATGCGCAGGGGTGACAGTCACTCCTGGGAGAGGGCTATGCAGTCTGAGATAGACTCCCTGCATAAGAATGAGACTTGGGATTTGGTTGCCTTACCTAAGGGCAAGAAGGCTTTGCCATGCAAGTGGGTGTACAAGCTGAAAAGTACCCCTGGACACCCCAAGCCAGCATACAAGGCTAGATTGGTAGTAAAGGGTTTTAAGTAGGAATATGGTGTGGACTTTGATGAGGTCTTCTCTCTTGTGGTTAAGATGACCACCCTGCGCTTAGTCTTGGCTTTGGTTGCACAGCTTGACTTAGATCTATATCAGATGGATGTCAAGACGGCTTTTCTACATGGGGACTTGCATGATGAGATCTATATGGATCAGCCTAAGGGCTTTGCAGAACCTGGCAGGGAGCACCTAGTGTGCAAGTTGAAGAAGAGCTTGTATGGCTTGAAGCAGGCACCTAGGGAATGGTATCATAAGTTTGATGCCTTTATGCAGTCACAGGGCTACAGCAGGAGTGCTATGGATCCGTGTCTTTACAGAAGAAAGCCCGTGATGGCAATTTGCTTATCTTGGTACTCTATGTTGATGATATGCTGATAGTAGGGAAAGCTCATGATGAGCTAGATGCTCTTAAATCTCAGCTGAAGAAGAGCTTTGAGATGAAGGATTTGGGACAGGCCTCACATATACTTGGGATGCGCATTAAGCGCGATAGGCATCAGGGGCTTTTGTATCTCTCATAGCGGGAGTACATTCATAAAGTCCTTGAGCGCTTCCGCATGCAGGACGTAAAGCCTATTGGCTGTCCATTACCTTCTTATGTGAAGGTATCACAGGCCGATTGTCCGCAGACAGATGAGCAGAGGGCCGAGATGGCCAAGATCCCTTATGCTTCAGCTGTGGGTAGTTTGATGTATGCCATGATAGCCACTCGTCCAGATATTGCGCATGCAGTTGGTGTTGTGGCACGCTATATGGCTACACCTGGCAGCAGACATTGGGATGCCGTGAAGGGTATCATGAGGTACCTGAAGGGCACAACAGATATGTGTATTTGCTATGGCAGCCAGGATACAGGGGTCGTGGGGTACACTGACTCCGATTATGCAGGACATGCAGATAGTAGGAAGTCCACTTCTGGCTATGTATTCACCTATGCTGGAGGGGCTGTCTCTTGGATGTCCAGGGTTCAGAAGTGTATGGCTTTGTCTAGCACTGAGGCCGAGTATGTTGCAGCCACTGAGGCTTGCAAGGAGGCCATATGGCTAGGCCATCTAGTTGCTGACCTTGGGATTGATGCTATACCTACACTGCATTCGGATTCAATGAGTGCCATTCAGTTGGCTAAGAATCTGGTCTTCCATGTGAAGACAAAACACATTGAGGTGAGGTATCACTTCATACGTGGTGTTGTGGAGGACAAGTCTGTTGACCTTGTCAAGATCTCCACTGACGAGAATCCTGCAGATCTGCTCACGAAAAGCCTCACTACTGAGCACTTTGCCTTCCTCAGGAGATTGATGGGCATTGGATGAGATGTTGCCTTTCCTCATCCCTTGTACCTATGTACATTTGTACTGTCTTTTCTTTTTTCTTTTCTCTCTCACTAGGGCAGATTCGCCTTTAAGTGGGAGGTTGTTGGGGGTAAAGGCGCCTCCGCCGTGCCGCCCCGTGTATTACTACACTGACAGTACCCGCCACTGCACATTGCAGGTGGCGGGCGCCCGTCACGTCACTTTATTCTTTATTCTTTTAGTGACAGTTTGAATAAAGGAAGGCCCGGTCACACATTGTGACTGTTGGAGTTTCCATTTCTTGTCTCTCTTTTTCTTGCTCTTGCTCTCCCGCCATAGCTCGCGTGCAAGCTTTGATCCTTCTCACCTTTCAAGTCCGCCTCACAACGGAATGTTCGCAGCCGGAACCCACTAAGATCGGCCTGAAATCTGGGGTTGCTGCCCGGCACTCCCATGGAATGTTTTGGGGTTTGTTGCATAGGGTTTCCCAAGTCCGCCTCACAACGGAATGTTCGCAGCCAGAACCCACTAAGATCGACCTGAAATCTGGGTTCCTAGGGGTCAAGGTCTCCTGACAGCATTCTAGCGTCGGGTCTTGGACATCCTACTTTATGCAGAGATACCCAAGCCGAAGCAGAACCATGCCACACTTGGTTCAAAGAGAATAGGAAACAAGAGGGATGCGCTGCTCAACCTCTCTGTCTGTAGGGCATTGTCCCATCCCGGTCCCCTAAAATGGTATGAATCAGGGTTCAAACCTAACAATTCCTAATGGTCAAATGTTGATAAAACCATGTGAGAAGTCTCCCAGTTTTCTGGGACTACCTTGCTGTAGGACGTACCCATCACGAGTTTCGCCCACCTTCTTCCCTTGAGCTTTAGTTTTCCAATTAGCTCCTATCACATTTATGTGTGACATTCAAAATAATCTTCCTTAATTAGGCCTTTTAGGGAACATGGTTTGTTCATGTAATTTATGGCACAGACACAAATACAGACCAAGCAATCTTTTGACAAACATGTTCAAACAAATTTCTTAACTTATCTTCATGTTAATCTTTGTCTCCTACCCATACAGAAGACATTATGTATCCCTTCTATCCAATAGAAGTACTTGGTCCAAAGCACATGGCACCATAATTTCATCAATTATCTAGAATGGGATCTTCCAACGCCCTAGATGTTGGGCTCATGGTAATTTATAACTCCATTCCAGACTAGGCATGGGGTGTTCAAAGCTCCTCTGACCCCAAGTGACCTAGGAGTGAGACACGCTTTCCGCGATTGACCTTTTCACCAGTCGGCCTTCGGTCCATAAATTGAGCAGTGCCCTCTTGTGTTGAAATGTGGCGTGACTTTGGAGATGATCCACCCATGCAGAAATATCCTTGCTTAATTAATCCAATTAAGAATCAAGCACAATCAAGGAAATCGGCCTAATATCATTTTCCAAGAAAACATTCCTTTATTTCCCATGGCAACTTGTCATTACTAATCCTTGCCATGCATTTACCATCAAACACAAACACTTGGAATAATCATCCAAACCACAATCCAACAATCAGTTGAATGTACAAGCATTTAGAGAGTTGTTCGATCAACAGACACGATAACAATTCCATCGCATATTTGCTCTCCTGTTTGGGAACAACGAGCGATTCTATGCAAAATTTACTTAAAAATTGTATGCATAATTTTTAATGTCATTCTTTTTATGATTATGCCATTCATAACCCTGACTAATTTTTCCTTATAATTGTTCTATCACAACGAATAAGCCATATGCATCTAGGTGCAATTAACTTCCCTTGATACAAGCACTTCTCAAACATCATCTTTGAATATTTGAGATGTGATTTATCCTTTTCAATGACCTATTCTAGCATGGCAAAGTACTAACTAGCTTTTAAACTAACCGACTAACTTTTAATTGTGTGGAAATATTACATCCCCCTTCGCTTAGAGAAATTGAGATGTCCTCATCTTGAGAGAAAGTGGGGGTTTCATTCTGGAACCTATGGGGTAAGACCCATCATGCATTCATTGCGACTATTTGACCACTCATAAGCATGCAGTCTTTTAGAATAACAACTTATTATATTAGATTTATCCGAGTCTTGTTTACAAGAGAATAGATTATTGTAGTTACATCTCATAGATATCTTCTAGGTTGTTCCTATGTATTGGATAATTTCCTAGTAGGTTCTAGATCACTAAAGCTTGTACAACTTCATTTCTTGTTAGCTTAAATTCCCTTTTGAGTCTTGTTGGGACAATTGATGTGGTTATGTCCAATGTTGTGGTGCTCAGAGCATCGATGTTAAAGGTGCTTTGGACATTCCCTTTTGAAATGTCCTAGCTCTTTGTAAAAGAAACAACGTGAAGCTTTATCACTTGGAGTCAGAAGATTCTTGGTCGTCCTTGGTAGGATTTTGTTTTTTTAAACCAAATTGTCCTAGGATCCTTTCAACAGATTGAAGTGGTTCTTTATCGTGGAAACTTTTTTTCCGAATTGTCCTCTTTTTAGATTTGGACTGAGGTCCATGGTCAATTAGCTTTGCTTGAAATATTAAAGAATACTCCCAAACTTTCACATTCACGCAAGACCCAATCTAAATTAGTCGAGAAGAACACTTAAGGAAAATTCATTGCAAGTTATAACTGTCATTCCTTGCTAGAGTATCTCTAATCATTTTCAAGTTCTAGACTCAAAATTGATGCAACTTATATTACTCATGTTAACTGTAGTTACAAGAGTAAAGTTTATCCCAATACAAGTTGTATTTCATGTCGATAAAATTTCATGGAGCTCTAGTCACCCTGAAGAAGTGTAGTCGGCTCTAGGTCTTCGTCTTTATTTGACTCCTCTATATATCTATAGATTGCACTTGGGTAGATTCGTTTCCTTGGTGGCTTCATATATTCTAGACTTAAGTCAAGGTAGTCTACATGGACATGCCCTAGCTCATTGCAATGGTAGCATTGGCGATAGGGAGATCTCTTATGGATGTGCACTAGCTCTCCGCAGGTGTGGCAGCTCTTGTCGTGATCTTGGGAATCAACTTTGTCACCCTCACCCAAATTAAGTTCTTGGACAATTGGCTTTGCTCGAAGTAATGCATCTTGCAAGTTTGTTGGATGCCTTGCTTCAAGATGGTGGTTTAGAGGAGTGTTCAGGCCATGGCAAAACTTGGATACTTGCTGTGCAATGTCCATAGGTGGGGCGTACTTTAGTAGGGTTAAAAACTTTGAGTAGTAAGATTCCAAGGTTCATTCTAGCTGCTTGAGCTTGAAGAATTCATTCATCCTCAAAGTCTGGTAGGTTGGCGAAAGGTATCATCTGCATACAACATCTTTAGTTGAGCCCAAGTGATAGCGGCTCCCAAAATACCTTGATCTTTGCACCATTGCTTCCACCATATTCGAGCTTGGCCAACCAACTTAAGCTTGGCTATCATTGCTTGGTTGGTAGCAGCAGTTCGTGAAGTAGAGAAATAGTGATCTATCGACTCAATCCATATCTCCGCCTCTGTTGCAACATCTATCCCTTCTCCATCAAACTTGGGTGCCTTAATTTGCTTGAGAAGGAATTTCTTATCTTGCATGTTAGCATTTGTGGGTGCAGAAGGTGCCTCACAATAAAGCAATACCATTTAGGTTAGTCTATTTAAGATTTGTCTACAAACCATACATTAATCAATTACATATCATTACAAGATTTGGCTCTGATACCAACTGTAACGTACCCGTCTATCGACTATCCAAGCACATTTTTAGTAGTCCATCGAGAAATGAATCTAAGCATCGCTGCCTTGAACTCCCATGGAATGTTTCGGGGTTTGTCATACCTAGGGTTTTCCAAGTCCGCCTCGCAATGGAACGTTCGCGGTGGAACCTACTAGGATCGGACCTGAAATCCAGGTTCCTAGGGGTCATGATCTCTTGACAGCATTCTAGCATCGGGTCTTGGATATCCTACTTTACACAGAGATATCCAAGCCTAAGTAAACCCATGGCGCACTTGGTTTAAACAGAATGGGAAACGAGAGGGACACGTTGCTCAACCTCTCTCCCCGTAGGGCATAGTCCCATCGCGGTCCCCTAAAACGGCATGAATCGGGGCTCTAACCTAACAATACCGAAAGGTCGAGAACGTTGGTAAAACTTGTGAGAAGCCTCCCAGTTTTTTGGGAGATCGGTAGGGCATAGTCCCATCCCAGTCCCCTAAAATGACATGAATCGGGGTTCTAACCTAACAATACCGAAAGGTCAAATGTCGGTAAAACCTTGTGAGAAGCCTCCTAGTTTTCTTGGACCACCTTGCCATAGGACATATCCGTCGCGAGTTCCCTCCACCCGGTTCCCTTGATAGCTTTAGTTTTCTAATAAGGTCCTATCACATTTATGTGTGACATTCAAAATCAGCTTCTTTAATTAGGGCTCTTAGGGAACAGGGTTCGTTCGCGTAATTTATGGTCTAGATACGAATACAGAGCAAGCAATCTTTTGACAAACAAGTTCAAAAAAATTCCTTAACTTATCTTCACATTAGTCTTTGTCTCCTTCCCATACATGAGAAATTATGTATCCCTTTTGTCCAATAGAAGTACATGGTCCAAATCATGTGGCACTATAATTCCATCCATGATCTAGAATACAATCTTCCAACGCCCTAGACGTTGGGCTCACGGCAGTCTACAACTTCATTCTGGACTAGGCAAGGGGTGTTCAGAGCTCCACTGATCCCAAGTGACCTAGGAGTGAGACACACTTTCAGTGATTGGCCTTTTTATCACTCGACCTTCAGCTTGTGAATCGAGCAGTGCCCTCTCAGGTTGAAACACAGCATGATCCTGGAGATGATCCACTCGTGTAGAAATATCCTTGCTTAATTAATCTAATTAAGAATCAAGTATAATCAAGGCAATCGACTTAATATCATCTTCCAGGAAAACATTCCTTTATTCCCCATGGCAACTTGTTATTACTACCCTTGCTATGCATTTACCATCAAACACAAACACTTGGAATAATCATCCAAACCACAATCCAACAATCAGTTGAAAGTACAAGAATTTAGGGAGTTGTTTAATGAACCAACATAAACCAATTGTGTTTTTCCCAAACAATACAATAATAGACACGATAACAATTCCATCGCATATTCACTCTCCCCTTGGGATCAAAGAGCGATTCTATGCAAAATTTACTTAACACGTATGCACAATTTTTAATGTCATTCTTTTTATGATTATGCCATTCATAACCTTTGACCGATTCTTCCTTGTAATTGCTCTATCAATGAATAAGCTGTATGCATCTAGGTGCAATTAACTTCCCTTGATATAAGCACTTCATAAACTTCATCTTTGAATATTTGAGATGCGATTTATCCTTCTCAAATACCTATTCTAGCACGGCAAAGTACTAGGCCTAACGTATCACATGTGAGAATCAAAGCAAGCATCTATCAATTTGGAAATACATTACTTATGATTGGTATTGTAGTTGGATTGACATTGATGCCTTTGCCTGAAGCTTCATTGCTAGTTGTAGGATTGCCATCCACACGCGACATTCTTCGCTTAGGAACCATCGTCCGCAAATAGATTCAAGAGATAAGAAAGAGGAATATATTTTGAGATGGAAGAGCGTAAGAGAAGGTGGCTCAATAAAAGAACGAGATAGGGGGAATTGAGCTAACTTTGTCCCTGCAACCTCTCGGGGTTACTCTTCTCTCTCTCTCCCCCCTTTCTCTCTCTCTCTCTCTCTCTTTCTCTTTGTCTCTCTCTCTCAAGCTCCTTCTCGCAATCTCTTAGAGGGGTATCCTTCTACCTCTCTCTCACAACCTCTCGGGGTCTCCTTGTGCTCTCTTGTGCCCCACATGCATCATATTTATAGCTAAACAAGAGAAGTAGGGTTGTGGCTGAGAGGATGAGCTCTTTGTGGAGGGAATCTTGAAAAAGCTAGTGATCTATCATAAATCTGATGGTTGCATTGGCTTCGAAAGGGATGTAAAACTGCAAGACACTTGAGTAGAAATCTTTTAGATCACTCCTTGTTTTTCTACATGTTCGAAATGCCGTTTATTGCGTGTAAACTGCGATTGCGGCACGTGCAATTTTGCTAATCTCTATTTTTTTCTTGTTTTTTAATTTTAATAAAATCTCAAAAATTGAATAAAATATCACTTACTTTTTTTTATATGATATCAAGTTCTAGAAATCTCCATATCTTCTTAGGATAATATCTAAAATATCTAAAATATATGCTAGTTTTGCCCAAAATCTAATATTTTTGAACCATCCATACTATACACATTAACATTAGTGATTAATATGGCTCATAACTCTCGTTCACATTGTAACTTTCGTGAAGGGTGGCTACGGTCCTCATCAATTCGAGAAAAATATCGAATTACGACTCTCGATTTTTTAAACATATATTTTTAATTAAATAAAAATTGTTAGTTATTAATGTTTGTTAGTTTTTACTTTAGTTAGTAATCTTACTAACTTATAAATTGACTAACTAACTTTTAAACTAACCAACTAACTTTAATTGTGTTGAAATATTACATCCTCCTTCCCTTAGAGAAATCGAGATGTCCTCATCTCGAGAGAAACTGGGGGTTTCATTCTGGAACCTATGGGGTAAGACCCATCATGCATTTGTTGTGACACTCTGGCCACTCATAAGCATGCAGTCTTTTAGAATAACAATTTATTGTATTTGATTTATTCGAGTTTGGATTACAAGAGAAGAATTTATTGTAGTTACATCTCATAGATATCTTCTAGGTTATTCCTAAGTATTGGATAATTTCTTGGTAGGTTCTAGATCACTAAAGCTTGTACAACTTCATTTCTTGAAAGCTCAAGTTCTCTTTTGAGTCATGTTGGGACAATTGACGTGGTTATGTCCAATGTTCTGGTACTCAAAGCACTAGTGTTTTAGGTGCTTTGGACATTCCCTTTTGAAATGACCTAGCTTCTTGCAAAAGAAACAACACAGAGCTTTATCACTTGGAGTCAGAAGATTCTTGGTCGTCCTTGGCTGTTGTGGTTATGTACAATGTTGTGGTACTCGGAGCATCGGTGTTTTGGGTGCTTTGGACATTCCCTTTTGAAATGACCTAGCTCCTTGCCAAAGAAACAATTTAGAGCTTTATCACTTGGAGTTAGAAGATTCTTGGTTGTCCTTGGTAGGATTTCTTTTTTAAAACCAAATTGTCATAGGATCCTCTCAGCAAATTGAAGTGGTCCTTTATCGTGGAAACTTTGCTTCCGAATCATCCTCTTTTTAGATTTGGACCGAGGTCCATGGTCAATTGGATTTGCTTGTAATATTAAAGAATACTCCCAAAATTTCACATTCTGGCAAGACCCAATCTATATTAGTCGAGAAGAACACTTAAGGAAAATTCATTGCAAGTTATAACTGTCATTCCTTGCTAGAGTATCTCTAATCATTTTCAAGTTCTAGGCTTAAAATTGATGCAACTTATATTACTCGAGTTAACTGTAGTTACAAGAGTAAAGTCTATCCCAATACAAGTTGTATTTCATGTTGATAAAATTTCATGGATTTTTAGTCATCCTGAAGAGGTGTAGTAGGCTATAGGTCTTCGTCTTTATCTGACTTCTCTATATATCCATAGATTGCACTTGTGTAGCTTCATTTCCTTGGTGGCTCCATATATTCTAGGGGCAGTTTACTTTGATGTGCACTAGCTCATTGCAGTGGTAGCATTGGCATTAGGGACATCTCTTACGGATGTGCTCTATCTCTCCGCATGTGTAGCATATCTTGTCATGATTGTGGGAATCATCTTTGTCACCCTTGCTCGAATTAAGTTCTTGGATGATTGGCTTTACTCGAAGTAATGCATCATGTAAGTTTGTTGGACACATTGCTTCAAGAAAATGGTTTAGAGGAGTGTTCAAGCCATGGCAAAACTTGGATACTTTCTACGCAATATCCATAGGTGGGGCATATTTTAGTAGGGTTACAAACTTTGAGTAATAGGATTCTAGGGTTAATTCCAGCTGCTTGAGCTCGAAGAATTCATTCATCCTCAAAGTCTGATAGGTTGGTAGAAGGTATTGTCAGTGTACAACATCTTTCAGCTAAGTCCAAGTCACAGCAATTCCAGAAATACCTTGATCTTTGTACCATTGCTTCCACCATATTCGAGCATGGCCAACTAACTTAAGTTTGGCTATCAATTCTTGGTTAGTAGTAGTACTAGTTCCCCGGAGCAGAGAAATAGTCATCCATCAACTCAATCCATATCTCTGCATCTGTTGCAATGTCTATCCCTTCTCCATCCCTTCTCCATCAAACTCGGGTGCCTTAATTTGCTTGAGAAGAAATTTTCTTCTCTTGCATGTAAGCATTCGTGGGTGCAAAAGTTGCCTAACAATCAAGCCATACCATTTAGGTTATTCTATTTAAGATATGTCTACGAACCATACAATAATCAATTACGTATCATTATGATGTTTGGCTTTGATACCAACTGTAACATGCCCGCCTATCGGCTATCCAAGCACATTTTTAGCAGTCCATCGAGAAACAAATCTAAGTGTCGTTGCTCGGCACTCCCATGGAATGTTCCGGGGTTTGTCACCTAGGGTTTTCCAAGTGCGCCTCGCAATGGAATGTTTGTGACAGTTGAAGGCACTAGGATCATTTGAGATTCGGGTTCCTAAGGGTCATGGTCTCTTGACAGCATTCTAGCATCGGGTCTTAGACATCCTACTTTATGTAGAGATACCCAAGCCGAAGTAGACCCATGCCGCACTTGGTTCAAAGAGAATGGGAAAAGAGAGGGATGCGCTCCTCGACCTCTTTGCCCGTACGGCATAATCCCATCCTGGTCCCCTAAAATAGCATGAATCGGGGTTCTAACCTAGCAGTACCTAAAGGTCCAGAATGTTGATAAAACCTTGTGAGAAGCCTCCCAGTTTTGTGGGACCGGTAGCGCATAGTCCCATCCCTGTCCCCTCAAATGGCATGACTCGAGGTTCTAACCTAACAATACCTAAAGGTCGAAGGTCGGTAAAACCTTGTGACTAGCCTCCTAATTTTCTCAGACCACCTTGCCGTATGACAAACTTGTTGCGAGTTCCACCTACCCGCCTCCCTTGATAGCTTTAGTTTTCTAAATAGGTCCTATCACATTTATATGTAGCATTCAAAATCAGCTTCCTTAATTAGTCCTTTTAGGGAACACGTTCGTTCGCATAATTTATGGCATAGACAAAAATACAAAGCAAGCAATCTTTTGAAAAACAAGTTCAAACAAATTGCTTAACTTATCTTCACGTTAATCTTTGTCTCCTGCCCATACAGGAGAAATGATGTATCCCTTCTGTCCAACAAAAGTACTCAGTCGAAATCACATGGCACCATAATTCCATCCATTATCCAGAATAGGATCTTCCAATACCCTAGAGGTTGGGCTCATGACAGTTTGCAACGCCGTTCCGGACTAGGAAAGGGGTGTTCAGAGCTTAATTGACCCCAAGCGACCTAGGAGTAAGACACACTTTCCGTGATTGACCTTTCACCATTCGACCTTCGGCTCGTAAATCGAGCAGTGCCCTCTCAGGTTGAAACGCGGCGTGACCTTGGAGATGATCCACCTGTGCAGAAATATCCTTGCTTAATTAATCCAATTAAGAATCAAGCACAATAAAGGAAATCGGCCTAATATCATATTCTAAGAAAACATTCCTTTATTTCCCATGGCAACTTGTCATTACTAACCCTTGCCATGCATTTACCATCAAACCCAAACACTTGGAATAATCATCCAAATCACAATCTAACAATCAGTTGAATGTACAATCATTTAGGGAGTTGTTCGATCAACCAACAAAAACCAATTGTATTTTTCCCAAACAATACAATAATAGATGTGATAACAATTCCATCGCATATTCGTTCTTCCCCTTGGGATCAAAGATCGATTCTATGCAAAATTTACTTAACACTTGTATGCACAATTTTTTATGTCATTCTTTTTACGATTAGGTCACTCATAATCTTTGACCGATTCTTCCTTGTAATTGCTCTATTAATGAATAAGCCGTATGCATCTAGGTGCAATTAACTTCCCTTGATACAAGCAATTCGTAAACTTCATCTTTGAATATTTGAGATGTGATTTATCCTTCTCAATGATCTATTCTAGCACGGCAAATTACGGAGCCTAATGTATCTCATGCGAGAATCAAATCAAGCATCTATCAATTTTGAAATATATTACTTATGACCAGTATTGCAGTTAGATTGAAAGTGATGCATTCGCCCGAAGCTTCGTAGCTGGTTGTAGGATTGTCATCTGCACGTGACATTCTTCCTTGGGGGCCATCATCCGGAAATAGATTAGAGAGATAAGAATGAGAAATAGATTTTGAGATGGAAGAGTGTAAGAGAAGGTGGCTCAAATGAAGATCGAGATAGGTAAAATTGAGCTAACTCTCTCCCTTGCAGCCTCTTGGGATAAGTGTTTTCTATTCTCCCCTCCCTCTCTCTCTCTCTAGCTCCTTCTCACAATCTCTTGGAGAGGTATCCTTCTACCTCTCTCTCGCAGCCTCTCAGGGTCTACTTGTGCTCTATTGTGCCTCCGATGCCTCATATTTATAGCTAAACAAGAGAAGAAGGGTTGTGGCTGAGAGGAAGAGCTCTTTGTGGAGGGGATCTTGGAAACATTAGTGGTTTGATGATAAAATTATAAATCTGATGGTTGCATTGTCTCCGAAAGGGGGGTAAAACCCCAAGACACTTGGTTAGACATCTTTTAGATCACTCCTTCTTTTTCTCCCTGTTCAAGGTATTGTTTATTGCATGTAAACTGCCATCGTGGGGCGCGCATGATTTCACCAATCTCTCTTTTTTGTCATTTTTAATAAAATCCTGAAAAATAACTAAAATATCACTTACTTTTTTTTAATATGACATCCAATTCTAAAAATATCTATATCTTTTTGGGATAATATTTAGAATATCTAAAATATGCTTATTTTGCCCAAAATCTAATATTTTTGGACCATCCATATTATACACATTAACACTAGTGATTAATATGGCTCATAACTCTCCTTCATGTTGTAATTTTGGTGAAGGGTAGATACTGTCCTTGTGAATCCGAGAAAAATATTGGATTACAACTCTCGATTTTTTAACATATATGTTTAATTAAATAAAGACTATTAGGTAGTTTTTACTGTAATTAGTAATCTTACTAACTTATCAATTGACTAACTAACTTTTAAACTAACCAACTAGCTTTTAATTTTGTGAAAATATTACATCCTCCTTGCCTTTGAGAAATCGAGATGTCCTCATCTCGAGGGAAACTGGGGGTTTCATTTTGAAACCTGTGGGGTAAGACCTATCATGAATTCGTTGCAACACTCTGACCACTCATAAGCATGCGGTCTTTCAGAATAACAACTTATTGTATTTGATTTATTCGAGTCTAGATTACAAGAGAAGAGTTTATTGTAGTTACATCTCATGGATATCTTCTATGTTGTTTCTAATTATTGAATAATTTCATGGTAGGTTCTAGATCACTACAGCTTACACAACTTCATTTCTTGTAAGCTCAAGTTCCCTTTTGAGTCATGTTTTGGACAATTGACGTGGTTATGTCCAATGTTGTTGTACTTGGAGCATCGGTGTCTAGGGTGCTTTTTGGACATTCCCTTTTGAAATGACCTAGCTCCTTGCGAAAGAAATAACGGGAAGCTCTATCACTTGGAGTCAGAAGAATCTTGATTGTCCTTGGTAGGATTTTCTTTTTTTAAACCAAATTATCATAGAATCCTTTTAGCAGATTGAAGTGATCCTTTATTGCGGAAGCTTTGTTTTTGAATTGTCCTCTTTTTAGATCTGGAATGAGGTCCATGGTTAATGGGCTTTGCTTGTAATATTAAAGAATACTCCCAAACTTCCACATTCTGGCAAGACCCAATCTATATTAGTCGAGAAGAACACTTAAGGGAAATTCATTGCAAGTTATAATTGTCATTCCTTGGTAGAGTATCTCTAATCATTTTGAAGTTCTTGGCTCAAAATTGATGCAACTTATATTACTCGGGTTAACTGTAGTTACAAGAGTAAAGTTTATCCCAATACAAGTTGTATTTCATGTCAATAAAATTTTGTGGATTTCTAGTCATCCTGAAGAGGTGTAGTAGGCTCTAGGTCTTCGTTTTTATCTGACTCCTCTATATATCCACAGACTGCACTTATGTAGCTTCGTTTCCTTGGTGGCTCCATATCTTCCGGACGGTCAGTCTACATGGACGTGCCCTAGCTCATTGCAATGGTAGCATTGGCGATAGGGAGATCTCTTATGGATGTGCACTACCTCTCCATAGATGTGGCATCTCTTGTCATGATCTTAGGAATAATCTTTGTCACCCTTGTCCAAATTAAGTTCTCAAATGATTGGATTTTCTCGAAGTAATGCATCTTGCAAATCTGTTGGACGCATTGCTTCAAGACGATGGTTTAGAGGAGTATTAAGGCCATGGCAAAACTTGGATACTTGCTGTGTAATATCCATAGGTGGGGCATATTTTAGAAAGGGTTACAAACTTTTAGTAGGATTCCAAGGTTAATTCCAGTTGCTTGAGCTTGAAGAATTCATTCATCCTCAAAGTTTGGTAGGTTGGTTGAAGGTATTGTCCATGTACAACATCTTTCAGTTGAGCCCAAGTGACAGCGGTTCCCAAAGTACCTTGATCTTTGCACCATTGCTTACACCATATTCAAGCTTGGCCAACTAACTTAAGTTTGGTTATCATTGCTTGGTTGGAAGCAACAGTTGTAGAGAAATAGTCATCCATCGATTAAATCCATATTTTCGCATCTGTTGCAACGTCTATTCCTTCTTCATCAAACTCGGGTGCCTTGATTTGTTTGAGAAGGAATTTCTTTTTTTGCATGTCAGCATTCGTGGGTGCAGAAGATGCCTGAGAATCAAGACATACCATTTAGATTATTCTATTTAAGATATGTCTATGAGCCATACATTAATCAATTACATATCATAACAAAGTTTGACTCTGATACCAACTGTAATGTGCCCGCCTATTGGCTATCCAAGCACGTTTTTAGCGATCCATCTAGAAACGAATCTAAGCGTTACTTCCCTATCACATTTAGTTTTCTAAATAGGTCCTATCACATTTATGTGTGGCATTCAAAATCAGCTTTCTTAAATTAGGCCTTTTAGGGAATACGGTTTGTTCGCATATTTTATGGCACAGACACAAATTCAGAGCAAGCAATCTTCTGACAAACAAGTTCAAACAAATTCCTTAACTTATCTTCACATTAATCTTTGTCTCCTTCCCATATAGGTGAAATTATGTATCCCTTCTGTCCAATAGAAATACCCGGTCCAAATCACATGGCACCATAATTCCATCCATTATCTAGAATAGGAACTTCCAATGCCCTAGACGTTGGGCTCACTGCAGTCTACAACTCCGTTCCGGACCATGCAAGGGGTGTATAGAGCTCCACTGACCCCAAGTGACCTAGGAGTCAGACACACTTTCTGTGGTTGGCCATCTCACCACTCAAGCTTTGGCCTATGAATCAAGCAGTGCCCTCTTGGGTTAAAACGCTGCGTGACCTTGGAGATGATCCACTCGTGCAGAAATCTCCTTACTTAATTAATCCAATTAATAATCAAGCACAATCAAGGCAATTGATCTAATATCATCTTCCAAGAAAACATTCCTTTATTCCCCATGGAAACTTGTCATTATTGACCCCTGGTATGCATTTACCATCAAACGCAAACACTTGGAATAATCAACCAAATTACAATCCAACAATTAGTTAAATGTACAAGTATTTAGGGAGTTGTTCGATCAACCAATAAAAACCAATTGTATTGTTCCCAAACAATATAAGAATAGACGTGATAACAATTCCATCGCATATTCGCTCTCCCTCTTGGGATCAAAGAGCGATTCTATGAAAAATTTACTTAACACTTGTATGCACAATTTTTTATGTCATTCTTTTTACGATTATGCCATTCAGAACGATTGATCGATTCTTCCTTATAATTGCTCTATCAACAAGTAAACCATATGCATCTAGGTGCACTTAACTTCCCTTAATACAATGACTTCATAAACTTCATCTTTGAATATTTGAGATGCGATTTATCCTTTTCAATGACCTATTCTAGCATGGAAAACTATGGAGCCTAACATATCTCACGTGAGAATCAAAGCAAGCATCTATCAATTTGGAAATACATTACTTACGATCAGTATTGCAGTTGGATTGACAGTGATGCCTTTGCCAGAAGCTTCGTTGTTGTTGGTTGTAGGATTGTCATTCACACGTGACCTTTTTCACTTGGGGGCCATCATCCACAAAAAGATTCGAGAGATAAGAATGAGGAATAGATTTTGAGATGGAAGAGTGTAAGAGAAGGTCGACCAAGATAGGGGGAATTGAGCTAACTCTCTCCTTTGCAGCCTCTCGGGGGGACTGGTAGGGCATAGTCCCATTGCAGTCCCTTAAAACGACATGAATTAGGGTCTAGCCTAATAATACCTAAACCTTGTGAGAAGCCTCCTAGTTTTCTAGGACCACCTTGCCGTAGGACAGACCTGTCACGAGTTCCGCCCACCTGCTTCCTTGATAGATTTAGTTTTCTAATTAGGTCCTATCACATTTATGTATGACATTCAAAATCAGCTTCCTTAATTAGGCCTTTTAGGGAACACGGTTGATTCGTGTAATTTGTGGCACAGACACGAATACATAGAAAGCAATCTTTTGACAAACAAGTTCAAACAAATTCCTTAACTTATCTTCATGTTAATCTTTATCTCCTGCCCATATAGGAGAACTTATGTATCCTTTCTGTCCAATAGAAGTACCCGGTCCAAATCACATGGCACCATAATTTCATCCATTATCTAGAAGAGGATCTTGGAATGCCCTAGAGGTTGGGCTCACGGCAGCCTATAACTCCATTTCGGACTAGGCAAGGGATATCTAGAGCTCCACTGACCCCAAGCGACGTAGGAGTGAGACACACTTTCTGTGATTGGCCTTTCCACCACTTGACCTTCGACCCGTAAATCGAGTAGTGCCCTCTTGGGTTGAAACGCGGCGTGACCTTGGATGTAATATTCCCACCATAAAACTTCATATCAAGAAACAAATTCGGACTTGAAATATTTTAAAAATTACTCGTTGAGTTATCACATAAGTGATTGCACATAATATCGAGTCTTGTATTAAATCAATTCTGCAATTTGATACGAGAAGACGCCTCAATATTCCCATCCAACAAAGACACTTAGCAAATAATATTACGACGGCTCTATCATAATAATTTTTACATTATCTTTGATTTAGTGTTCGCGATTCCATTTAATGCATAAAAAATTGCATTGATTTCCTAATGGCAAGACAAATCGCAAAAGCCTTGATTGGTAGACAAAGAACCTCCAAGAATGAGCATGATATTGAGTAAGTTAAGTATCAAAGATTATGGCATGACTTTATAAACTAGATAAGTCATGAGGTAACTTGGCCAAAAACCACCAGATGAAGTCATTTTGAAGAAAAAAAGATGTTTTCTAAAAAATAGGCAAAAAATCATGACATTTTGATGCCTTGAGGGAAGAGAAAGCATTTTAAAATCATCCCTATGCCACCATCCAACAGGCAAGCAATCAAAAAGCATTTTTTATAAAGCTTACTTAGCTCTTGACAAGTAGCCAAAAGAATGAGCTGACTGCATGCTCCCCCCTCATGGCTATAAACACTCCTCCTCTCCTTTACAAAAAAAGCAAGAAGGAAGACCTTTTGATGATGGAAAAATTTCTCTACATCTCTTATCCATTCTAGCTTGAGCCTTGAAGGAGGAAAATACCCCTCTTCTACCTCCTTTCACCTTTCTCTACCCCATGTTACGCCTTTCTTCCATACAGCCATATCGTTAAGCAAAACGTTGGTGAAAATTTTTTAGATGACCATCAACTCCCCCTGAACTACAACGTTAATTTCACTTGACATCCATGGGTCCACGAGGTCACAAAAATTCAAGAAACCCATTTGAAGCAAAAGAACAAAGAAATGTGGCCGATGGAAAAAATGATGCGATAGGAATTGGCGAAACCCTCGTTACTACAAATCTGATAGAGGTAACATGTCATTGGTTTGGGAAAAAATAATATTTTATAAGCTTATCGCTATATTTGGCTTTAAATGAATAGAAACACATTCTAAAGAAAATGCATATGAACTGCCACTTAGGAAAATAGCCTAAGTAATATGATAATTAACTATTAAGTGAAAAGATTCTTTCACTTAGAAAAGGATTATATGCCTTTCATTAAGAAAATATCTTAATTATGTTTTATTTTGTGATATTTATTGTTATTCCATTAATGATGCATGTGATCAGAATAACAAAAAAAAGGTAGACGGTGTTAGGGAATTGAATATTTTATATATTTTTTTAAAATTGACTATCTCTATTTCATTTTGCTAATGATAAACAGATGCATATGCATATTATAATAATTTATAGAAAATAATTTAGATAATGTCATGAAATAATCAATGCATTAAATCAACATAAAATTGCATAGGAAAATATATACTAGATGTGAATAAATTCGATGCGTGGAAATATAATTCAATGTAGGAAAGATAAAAGAAAAATTGCACTTATGATTTTTGCATTGCTTAGAATAAAGTTTTTTAGAAAAACAATAAGCATTACACTTAGGACTTAGCTAAATGAAAATTGATCTTTCTAGATAACGTTGAAAGTTTGACAAATGGTCGAACATCATCAATTAAACCATAGAATATGAGTATAGTAAAATAAAAAAATATTTTCTTGCTAAAAACACATGCAATGTTAATATTAATGGTTATATTAACGAGAACGTCAACATCATGAGTTGACCCACGTATGAGTTAGCAAGAAAACCTAACCTAAAATATCGAGAATGTTGAAGCAAAAACAACTATGAAATACTCGACAACCCTGAAACTGTTAGTATTAGGAAATTAAATAAATATTGGAAGTCTGTAGGACTTGTTGGACATTGATAAGAATTTATCGATACAAATTCTAATATCTAAATAGACTTGGAAAAGCATTTGAAATCTTGCTAATTACGGGTTAGGGCAGGGCAACGCATGAATTGCCTATCATAGGTATAAATGCCCATATTATCTGTTAGGGTAAAAACACCAAGTTTTCATAAGGATAAAATAGACTTCAGATTTGCGAAATAACTTGTGGATCTGGAAAAAAGAGTTGTAAGTAGGAAGCGAAACCCTAAGAATAAGGTGGGACCTTAAAAGAGAAACCCTAGAATTGGGTGGGGCTGCTTCCTATACTAAAAACACTTGCTCCAATTTCTTTTTTGATTTTTGTGCATGCATTGATGGTTGCACATGAAAGATTAATTATGCTTGCAGTAGTTAGATTTGATTGTAATATATAATTAGGATAATAAGAGGAAAGATTGCGCTATGCCTTTCCCACGACTAGATGCAGAATCCTGCTCCAAGGGGGATTGTTTTGTACCACTGCAAGGAGCTTTGGATCGGCCCAACGGCGAGAGGTTACTTGGTGAGGAATTCATTAGGTAAGAGGAGGCAGGAAATCCTGAGGGGCTCGGGATCCTAGAGTCCCCGATATTAGTGAAGGGACGGAAATCTTGGAGGGTTTGTTTTCTTCTACACGGACAGAATGGATTTTTTGATGAACGAATGTTTTATCTTCTATGTAGATAGAAGGGAAAAAGCATTGTAAATAACTTTGCGAAATAATAAATAAATATGTTTTGCCAAAAGATTATTTTTCTCTGTCTTTGTGTTGTGTCATAAAATTACGTGAAGGAACTTATGAGAATGGGTTAATCAACGAAGCTGCTTTCATATGTCATAACTTGATGTGATAGGTAATTAGAAAACTAAAGAAAACCATTTGTGGAAAGCAAGTGAGCGAGATCCCTGACGGATCCGTCCTATGGATGGGTGGTCTCGGTAAGCTGGGAGCTTCTCTCAAGAGATCGAATGAAACGTTAATTAGGAAAAATTAGGTAGATCTGAACATTGACTTACATAGGGTTAGGTCTTAAAACCTTGATCAGTAATTATCTTAGGGAAAAGGTGCAGTAGCTGTGCCAAAACTCCGTTAAGGTTCCCTGAATCCTAACCAACTGCTGGAAAAAAGCGTTGCGCTCCATGAACCAAGGGTAACTATGATCGCTCTAGTTGGACAAGAAGCCCTTGTGGGACACCTCCAATGGAGCTAGTTGATGTATCGAGACCTCAGTTGTCAAATTGGGACCCCGAGCTTGCAGGTTGATCCTCGTGGGGACGGCCGGTACCTTTCGTTACAGGGTGGACTTTGGGAAACCTAGATGATAGACCCTGTGCATTTTTGTGAATTCCACGGATGACGAGTGGAGAAGAGAAATGATGAGGATACTCGATCGCCTATATGATCCATCCCTTGTGAATCGTGAAAGAAGATGGTTCTGGGATGAGCGTTATTGTTACATCGAGGTTGATCGATTCTTCAACATGCAGAGTGATCTAAAACGCCTTGAATGGATGGAAAATTTAAAAGTAGTTGAGGCCTTTATCTTTTTTCTGTCCAGAAGGAATCCACTTATGATTACCAGTGGTCGGCATATACATCTAGACCATTATGTCTATGACAAGGTACTAAAGGTAATCCCAGCCAACAAGATTATAATCCAAGGACATCACAAGTATCGAGATTACCATATCCATGGTTTTCTAGATCTACCATTTCCACAGTATAGGTTTCAGGACGTAGACAACAATTGGCCTACTTTCTTCTATATGAATGTAATTGATATCCATGGTTTTCTAGATCTGCCATTTCCACAGTATAGGTTTCAGGATGCAGACAACAATTGGCCTACTTTCTTCTATATGAATGTAATTGATATCCATCCCTGAAAAAGAAAGATACAATGATATCATGTTTTGGAAATTGTACATAGCATCTAGCCTATCCTATTGATGTTGATGTATCTCTACTTGTAAACATTTGCCATTTGTAAATATTGCTTGTAAAAATCATAGTATACGGCTACTAATAATAAAAGATAACAACGACTAGATATTGTAAAAATATTGTGCTCTTTGGTCCATCATTGTTTTACAAAACTAGTAAGATATGTTAATGTGGAAACGAAGCTAAAAAGTTTAAAGCACTAAACTAATTCGTGAAACTTATGATAACCGCCAGGGTAATACAGTTATCGCCAGTCCAACTGAAATTCAAGAGAAGAAGTATCTCCTTAAGGAGGTTAAGCCACCAGAATTTAATGGCAAGGGC
>NW_028229982.1:0-37233 GCF_053477565.2 Lygodium microphyllum | reverse complement strand
AACCCTAACTGCCTCCTCCACTAACCCTATTCTGGTTAGTACACTAACCTTAGTTAGTTTTAACCTAACTAACCTAACTAAGAACACTAACCTTAGTTAGTTCAAACCTAACTAACCTAACTTAACTTAGTTGACTAACCCCAACCTAGTTAACTTACCTTAGTTGACTAACCTAACTTAGTTAGTTAACCTAGCCTAGTTGACTAACCTAAGCAACCTAGACTAACCTGACTTGACTTAGGTGGACTAACATGACTTACCCCACTAACCAGACTTAATTGACTTATGCCTAACTGACTTATTTGATTAATATGATTTAGGTGACTTAATTAATCACTACATTAATTTTTCCATTAAAAAAATTTCAGAAAAATTTCTAAAAATTCCTTTTGCCTTTTGTTAATTTTTGGGAATTTGTCTGTTGGCAATTGCCTATCCTAAAATTTCTAAAAATTAAATATTTCCTCATTTCACCCCCAAATTGCCAATACATGTAGAAAATTCATTTAAAAATTCTAAAAAATTCTTAAAAATTCTAAAAAATTCCCCTCACCTCCCTTGCTCATTTTCCATTTATTCAACCCTAAATAATCCCAACTTACCACAATAAAAAAATAACAAAAATAAACAATAAACATTAAAAAAAATTAAAAATAAAAAAACCCACAAAAAAGAAAAAAAACCAAATTAACACATCTGCTAAGGTGTTGTTATTGTTGTTTCATCAGTGATCTTTACTTTTCCTTTACTGGATTCCCTTCTTTTGGTGGACTCTTCTGTGCACATTCCTGCATTACATACACACCCCTTCCAGGTATTTATTTTATGTGCTTTATTTTTTATTTTTCCCCTTAATCACAAATTAATTGTTAAAATGAACCCTTTAATTCACCCACAATTTTCACGCGCATTCGCGCTAAAACACACATACTTTTTAAATTAAAATAAACCAGCCGTTCACTTAGCACGCGCTACGTGCGTTAAAGAGGCACTTTAAATTTTAAATTAAATAAACCAGCCGTCACATGAGCACGCGCTGGCAAAAAAGCGCTCCACATCACCTTATTTTGTAATCAATGAACTTGCATTTAGAGACCCAGTCGGGTATCGAAGTCCGAGAATCGAATAACTGCATCGCTTCACCTAATAATTGGTAATTTAATTTATAATAAGGAAACGCCGTTTTCTTGTTAAGGTTTATCACCTAATAAAAATTCACCCATTTTTAATAATTGATTAAAATCAACCCTTCATTAAATTAATTCCCCCCTCACTGCACTTAATTCCCCTTTTTAATGAAGCGTTTCGTGGGATGGGTATGCGCCGTCATTAGAGTTATTTTCCATGGTCCAGTCTTGGTTTATCACTGATTTAGTTTTGATATGTGTCGGATGTGGTATTGTTTTGGTTTGCTGTCTTAGTTACGGTTACGGGTACGGTATGCAGTTTTTTTCTTTTGTTGCCTGATACGGGGTTCAGGGTGTTTGTCTGATGCATCGCATGAAGCTTTCGGTCGCATTTGTCTCGAGGTCATGTTAAATTTTTTCTAGGATGTGGTTTGCTTGGGGTTAGTAGGTCGTGTCACGTTTTATTGGTAATTCTCTTATCCTTGGTTTTTTGTCTGTTGCTTTGCAGGCATTCTCTTTGATTGTCTGTGTTTGTGGTGTGTGTGTAACCATCTGAATGGTGCCTTCTCATGCTCCTCCCCCTATCCAGTACGTCCCACTAGTTAGTAGGGATTACTCGTCCCTACTTACTTTTGAGCCCCTCACGAAGGCGGGACTTGCTGCTTTTGTGGCCACTCCTTTTCCATTGCTTCCAGAGGATCCGTCCTTATGTGATGAGTTCCTGGCCTCTTACAGCAAGAAGACAGGAGTAGTCCAAGGCATGTCTATGACTTTGACATCTCGAGGCTTAGGGAAGGCTCTGTCTCTTCCCTTCAAAGGAGAACCTTTTGTGACCACTCGTCAGCTCTTCTCTAATGAAGAGATTCTGAAGCTGTTGTAGAAGCAGACAAGGGAAGTCCTTGATGTTAAGAAGGTGATAAACTCTTCAGGAGTTTCGTTTTCTATTATTACTGATCCCGTATGGAAGACGATGTGTCAGTTACTTCAGGACAGGTTCATGCCTGCCAAAACGCCATCCCACTATTTGTCCAAAGAGCTTTTCACAGCTTCCAGGATGGTGCTAAAAGGAGTTGCTCTTGATTGGAGCACTTACCTCCTTACTAAAATGGATCAGCTTTTTGTTAAAGTCACGAGGGGTAATGTTACCAATGTTACCGATGGATCATATTTGTCTGCCTTCTTGACCTATTCAGGTTTACAGAAGACTGTGCCTCCACCTCCTCCATCAGATCCAGTACCTCCTCCTCCACCTTCAGACGAGTCAGCACCCATTGACATTGAGGATGATGATTCTCCGCCTCCCCTGGTCATACAGCGCAAACGCTTGAAGAGGGTAGCAGATAAAGCCCCTGCTGTACTTCCCTCAGTGCCTATCCCTGCTACTTCTAGCAGTGAACTCCCTGGGTATCTCACTTGCAATAACCTGTTCAGAGCACATCGAGAAGGATCCTTGGAGATCTCAGTTCCTTCCCTGAACAGTCTCGTTTCAGGAGATGCCATTCCTTTCCTCTGCAAGGATATTCAAAGTTCCATTGAGTTGTCAGTGACAGCCTGTGTTCAACAGCTGTACGCATCTTTCTATGAAGAGCTCATGCAGTCCAAATACCAGTTGCATAAGGCAACATCTGAGTTAGCTTCTGCTAAGGATACCCTAGCAGATCTATTTAAGCAAATGGAACAGCAAACCCAACTGGTTGCCACTCAAAGCGATGAGATTTCTTCATTGAAGACCCAGTTATTCGAGGCTCAGTCACAGGTTACTAACCTTTCAGCAGAGAAGGAGAGGATGTCCAGCGAAGCGAAGGAATTCCAAGCTATCTTAGATGACAAGCTTTCAGCTTTACAGACTGCTAATGACACAGTGGCCAACCAAGCCTCCCAAATCCAGCAGTTGCAAGATCAGCTTGCAAAGTCCCGCTCTGTTCCTCCAAGCCCTCCTGTTCCATTGATTCCTTCTCTTTCACAGCAGGACTTGGCTGTTTCCTGTGGAAAGATTGCAATCCAGAATGGACTTGTTATGGTCTACCTTTGAGCAGTTTCAGGAATATGTCTTACCCGACCATTCTTTCTTTGTCCACTACCACTTACAGAAGTTGGTCTTCTATATGAAGCTTTCCACGATGGATTTACATTTTCCAGAGGATGGCTGGAGTGGGGCTTGGTCTGCTGAGTTGTTGACAGAGGTAGTCAGAATGGTCTTTGAAGATTCTGTCACGCCAGATACCATGTTGATGTCATACATGTATCTCCGAGGAGATTTGTTAATCCCAGATGAGGTAGATATGGCATGGTATGTGGGGGATGTGGTCTTACAGGCTGTTTTATATGTCAATCATTTGGAGTTGCGCATAGTTGATATGTTCTAGAGTTATTCCTCCAAAGTAGTTGATTATCAGGATAATTCGTGGCATCCCATGATTGATTCGGTGGTCCTCAATCAAAGACAAAACACAGCTTCTACCTTTGCCCAGAGTACTAAACAACTGAGGATGGATCTCTTAACCTATCTTTCCAAACATAATCCATTTGATGCTACCTTCTTTGATACCTATCATAGACGATCTCTTTTAGGACCTTCTGTTCCTACCCTCCTCTATTATCAACAAATGGCTCACCGCTATGCTATATATATTTCCCTTTGTCAATCTAATTCCACTATTTTACCACTTCTTTTCCAACCTTCATCTTTCCCTCAAATTCCTATTTTCACTTACTGTTCCTTTATTGAGGATAGGGTATTTTCCCCTTCTCCACCCTGTTCTTCACCCCTCATAAATGTACCCTCCACATTTCCTATTTATCAATTAACACCTTTCCTTAGTGATTCCTTACAAATTTCTGCCACTCCTTCTTTAACCTTTTCTTCCTTTTATGATTTTTCCTATCCTTCCCTTCATCCACTTTCCCTTATTCCATTACCCTCTCCTAACACTTCCATATCTCAACCACCTCAGTTAGTTAGTGACTGTGACGGTTTTGATAATCAGATTTCCAGAAGAAGGGGATGGAGTTCGGATGACTGCCTTACAGGACCGCAGATTAATTGGCCATTAATTCCAGGAGAATGGACAGCTTCCAGTCAAGCTTATCAAAACTATGTTCATTTTGCCCAACAATATTCACAGTCTGCAGATCCCTCAGTGAGATTAACTGCTCACTTTGCTTGGTACCTGGCGTATATTCATGGGCACTCTCATACTGATTCAAAGCCTATTCCAAAGTTGTGCATGAATGTCAATGTTAGCATTGATTCCCAACAGCTGGACATACTGTATTTTCATGCCCTTTGTTTGCCTAGCAGATACCTCGTCCTGTTGGAAAGGATGTGCTGTCTCCAATTTTTTCAAAATCCTCCTAAAAACTTTGTAGATGAATCCTTATCTATGGATCGATTCCGACAACATCAATCTTTTAAGAGGGATCATCTTCATTGATACCTTTCCAATGTATGGTGGAAGCTTTCTAATGAACAACTCTCTTATTTGAAGAAGTCATTCAGATGGTTGTGTTGTGTATTAGTGTTTGTGTTGTGAGTTCATTTATGTCAAACGAACGTGGTGGTTTCCTTTTGGATTTCATGTACGAGCTATGTTTTGGAGATTTGTAGAGATGGGGTCGTGGTTGGAGAGTTGAAGCAGATGCAGATGACGAAGAAGCAAACTCTTATATCCTTTACAAATTTGTGGTGATTTTTAGTTTGATAAGAGGTGTTAATGTATAAAGAGTTTTCCTTTCTTTGTATTTTTATATCAGAAACAGGTTATAAGATGGGGTCATGGTGGATGGATTCTTTTTGAAAAGATATTGAAGATCAAAGTTGAGCTTTTCAATGAACTTGTATTCCCTTTTTCCTGGGTCGCGAGGACGCTTCCTTATTAAGTGTGGGGATATGTTGAGTGTTGAAATGACTTGTTTTTTGGCTGATTTTTGTTGTTTTTGGAGAGCTGAATGGTTGATTTTATGGGATGATTGATTGATTTGTAAGTGGTTTGAGAGTGTTTTAGATGATAATGATTGTGTTTTGGAAGTTCATGATGTTTGTTGATGATTCTGTGATGTTCTGATAGGTTCTGAATGGTTCTGTATATCTTCTGTTTTGGTCTGTTTTGTTCTGATTGTCTTCTGTAAGGAGGGATGAAGTATTCATTGATGAAGAATGAGATATTGTGAAAGTTTATTGAATGGTTTGTGAGAGTTTGGAATGATTTGAGAGTGAGTTATGTGGTTTTGATGATCTTTTGTAACCTTCTGTAGGTCTTCTGTAGAGCTTCTGCTTCTGTTCTGTCTCTGTTCTGTTCTGTTCTGTACTGTAGCTGTTCTGGTACTGTTCTGTAGGCTTCTGTAAGTGTTCTGTGGAATGTATGTGTGACTTTGGGAAAGTTTTCTAGCCTTGGAAAGAGGTGAATACAAGTGCAAAAGAGCTGAAAGAAGTGGAAGAAGTAGCTGTTAAAGACTCAAGAGAATATTAGAGTGAAGTGACAGTAGTGAGCTATGAAAGGACACTGTAGTGGCTCTGGTGACTCTTCATATCAGACATACCTCTTGGGAGGGGTATCCACGACCTAAGAGTGATTATTGAGAGTAATTTTTGAGAGATTGTAGTGAGGATATGATGTATTATTGATAGAGTGAGAGAGAGAGAGTCAGAGATAGTCAATTCTACTCAACCAGAGTGATTGTATATGAGAGATTGAGAGAGAAGACTATGAAGATATTGAAGATGAATACTATGTGATGTTTTTCCATTCAAAGATGGTGTACTTCTTTGCTTTCTTTGTTCTATTGATGGATTTTGTGAAGATGTTGAAGAATATGGTTGATTTTATTAAAAACCGTGGGAGATTTACATGATGCTGCATGAAGATTTGTTGTGCCTGGTGTTCTTTTCTTCATTGTGATCATATGAAACATGATAAACAAGCTTGTTGATGTTACAAGATAAATTTTCTTGCAAGAGAATTCCCTTTTCCTTGGTGTTCCTCTCGGGGCTCCACAGAGAACAGTGGAAGCCCCATTATTGAGAAGCTCGACAAGAAAAACTACCCTTCATGGAAGTTTCCTATCACAAACTTCCTTATTGGAAAAGGCCTCTACGAGTTTGTTTTAGGTGAAGAAAAGGAGCCGGAGGTGAGTGATCCTCCAACTGCAGAAGAGACAAAGGCATGGAAGGAATGGAATGCAAAAGAAAAGAAGGTTATGTATTGGTTGTCTGCAGTAATTGACAATAATATGCTGGGACATATTAGAAATGCAGAGAATTCATATGCAGCTTGGACCATACTTGAAAGTATGTTTTTCGTAAATACAAAGGCACGAAAGATTTAACTCAAGCAAGAGTTGAATACATTGAAGAAAGGGAAGATGTCTATCAATGAGTATGCACTGAAGGTAAGGAGCATTGCAGATGCATTGGCAGTGATTGATGCAATGCTCGATGATGATGATTTGGTGTTGTCTACCTTGGGTGGACTTAACAATGAGAAGGCTTGGAAGTCTTTTGTAACTTTCGTATATGTCAGAAAGCCATTTTCAGATTTGGATGAGTTGGTCTCTCTTATGATCACTGAAGAGATCAACATGCAAAGTGAGACATGTAAAAGAAGTGCTGAACAGGTTCAAGCTTTCTACTCCAGTTCACGAAGGGGATGTGGCAGGTTCTCTTCAAGAGATCAGGGTACAGGACGTGGTAGTGACAACCAGCAAAATAGATTGAATCAACAATTTGGAGATATACAGGTTTCAGGAGGTCGTGGTAACTTTAGAGGCAGGGGGAGCTTTAGAGGAAGAGGTGGATGGCACAACAGAGGTTCTAACAACTCTAGTATTGTATGTCACTACTATGGAAAAATAGGTCATATTGCAGCCCAATGTTATGCTAAGAAAGATGATATTCATAGTGGTAAGTTGTAGCAAGGAAACTATGCATTGTCTTCACGACAGAATGAAGATAAAAATGAACATCTATTTGTTATGCAGCATATGCTGAATGCTGTTATAGGAAAGGAAACACATGATGATGCTTGGTATGTTGATTTAGGTACATCCAATCATATGACCAGCCATGTAGAATGATTTGGAGAGATGCAAAATTTACAAAATGCAGGTTATGTGTAGACGGGTGATGATTCATGCCACCCAATTTCACACATTGGAAAAGTTTCCTTGTCCTTGCATGATGGTAAGACAAAGATTGTTTCAGATGTATTACATGTGCCATCTATTACAAAGAACTTGGTGTCAGTCGGTCAAATAGTAGAGCAAGGGCTGCAAGTCAAATTCAATGCAAAGGGCTGCTTTATAGAAGACTTCAATGACAAGTGCAGGTTGGTAGCAAAGGGAAGTAGAGTTGGACGTATGTTTACTCTGGATGCTGGAATTCCTACTATGAATGCTGCTATGTATGCTAAAGGAAAAGGTGTTGTTGCAGATATTGAAATTTGGCACAAACGCATTGGACATGCAAATGTAAAAAGGTTGAAATTAGTGCAGTCCAAAGGGTTGCCTACATTTAGAGTTGCAGAATTTTATCAGGTATGTGAAGCATGTCAGTTTGGTAAGCAGGCAAGACAACCCTTTTCACATGACAGAGATGTAAGCAAAAATATCCTTGATGTTGTGCATACAAACATTTGGGGGCCTACACAAAATGTATCTCTTGGAGACAGTTTATACTTTATCACATTCATTGATGATTGTTCTAAAAAGCTATGGGTATATTTTATGAAGGAAAAGAGTGAAGTGTTTGAGCACTTTAGAACTTTCAAGGCTGTAGTTGAAAGAGAAATAGTCTTGAAAGTAAAGTGTTTGAGGTCAGATGGAGGGGGAGAGTACCTCTCGAATGAGTTTAGTGATTTTTTGAGGTCTCATGGGATAAAGAGACAATTCACATGTAGATATACCCCACAGCAAAATGGTGTTGCAGAAAGGAAAAATAGGTATATTGCAGAAGTTGCACGTGCCTTGATGGCTGAAAAGAATATGCCTAAGCATTTTTTGTCTGAGACTATTCATACTGCTATTTATATTATGAATAGAACTCCCATAGCTGCAGTTCATGGTATGACCCCTGAAGAATGTTTTATAGGTAAGAAGCCTGATGTCTCACACTTGAAAGTGTTTGGATGCATTGCGTATGTTCATGTGCCAGATGAGCTACGGAAGAAGCTTGATCCAAAGGCATAAAAATGTGTTTTTATCGGATACACTTTAGAGCAGAAAGGGTATCACTGTTATAACTCTATCACATGTAAGTTCAAAGTGAGCAGGGATGTCATCTTTGATGAAATGAGCAGTTGGTATGCATCTAGTGGTGATGCATTGGATGATGATGATGATCATGACACTCATGTGCAAGCTGAAAAGCAAGAGTCACGGACTCTTAGTGGACCAAAGACATCATCTGGTAGTCCTTGGTCTGAGAGACTAAGGAGTACTTGTACATCTTCAGGTGCATCTAGTAGCACTACAGGTAAAGAAAAAGGAAAGAATAAAGTGTCAGATGGCATTGATGCAGTTCTTGATGGAGACTCTAGTGGCTCAGAGAGCTTGGATGATGAGCTTGGTATTCCTTTTTCCAGGACACCAGGTGTACAGAGAGCTCATAGTAATGTAAAGGCTCCATTGAGTGATCCGGTGGTACGCAGATCTAGCAAGGTTAGGTACCCTATTAAAAGATTTGGTTTTGAAGGTTATGCGGCTCACCATTATGCTTATATAGTGAAATTAGTTGAGGATGTTGAGCCCACATGTTTTGAGGAGGCTGTTGATCATGCTCATTGGGATGGAGCAATGGATGAGGAGATGGTTGCATTAGAGGCCAATAAGACTTGGAATCTAGTATCATTGTCGAAGGACAAGAAAGCTATTGATGTAAGTGGGTCTATAAGATTAAGCACAATGCAGATGGTTCTATTAGTAGGTACAAAGCTAGGCTGGTTGCAAAAGGCTATGCCCAGACATATGGCTTAGATTATGAAGAAACCTTTAGTCCAGTTGCTAGGATGGCAACTGTCAAATGTGTGATTGCTTTGGCAGCACCAAAGGTTGGAGGTTGCAGCAAATCTCAGATGTGATGATTGTATATGGCTGTCCCAAAGACAGTATGGCTTGGATATGTTGTCCAAGTATGGTATGACAGCATGAAAACCACTTTTAGTCCCGTTGGAGCAGAATGTAAAGTTGAGTGCTAATGTTGGGGATGAGATAGAAGACCCTACTATGTTCAGGAGGATAGTGGGGAGTTTGATCTATATGACCATTATAAGGCCAGACTTGAGCTACGTTGTCGGTCTTGTGAGTCAGTTTATGCAAGTACCTAGAAAACCACATTTGGATGCAGTCAGACGCATATTGAGATATGTGAAGTCCACATTACATTATGAACTTTTCTATGAGGCAGGTACAGATGTACAGGTGTATGGATACACATATGAAGATTGGGCTGGTAGTATGTCTGATAGAAGATCTACTAGTGGATACATGTTCTCTCTTGGTAGTGCAACAGTTACATGGAGCAACAAAAAGCAATCTACAGTTGCTTTGTCGAGTACAGAGGCTGAGTATAGAGGTGCTGCTATTACAACATGTAAGGTAGTATGGCTACAAAAGTTATTGGCTGATTTAGATGTGCAGGTGAAAGGTCGAGTTGTCATTTATTGTGACAACATAGGTAGTATACAGTTGGCTAGGAATCCTATGTTCCATGCCAGGACAAAACATATTGAGGTACACTACCACTTTGTGAGAGAGAAGGTACTAGCAAGTGAGATTGACTTGGTGTATGTCAGTACACAGGATCAGATAGCTGACATCTTCACGAAGGCATTGGGTACAGAGAAGCTTCAAAAGTTTCAAAGCTTACTTGGAGTTGTAGAGATGCAGTTGAGCTTGAGGGGGAGTGTTGAGATGACAAGCTCAACACATGCAGACATTGATGATGGACCGCCTGGTTAGATGGGTCCATACATCTGCACTTGGCAGTGGTTATTATGACTCTCACATGGCCACTGACTCATTACTTATTATATTCAGGTTGTTACACCTATTTACATCTGGCATAGTTATAGCTCCAGTCGACTAGTGTAGTCGGTTATGCATTGTTTGACTTAGTAGGCCACTTTCCTTTATGGTGTATCTTATCTATACTTTGTGTACATTGAAAAGAGTGTGTAAGAAGAAGAAGAAACTAGCAAGAAAACGTTTTTGGCCTCCATCTCTCTTCTTGTCTCTTGAGTGAGCTTCTCCTTGTGCATTTTGTGTGTGTTCGGCGCAGCATCTTAAGCAAGTCCCCCCACCACGCGATTCTTGACAGTGCATACGTATATTTGGTGGCATACAAAAAATATATCTCTTGGTGGTAGCAAATATTTTGTCACATTTATTGATGATTTCTTAAGGAAGCTTTGGTTATATTTCATGAAGGAAAAGAGTGATGTATTTGAGTACGTTAAAACTTTCAAGGCTGATGTTGAAACAGAAATAGGCTTGAAAGTTAAGTGCTTGAGGTTAGATGTAGGGGGAGAACACCTCTCTAATGAGTTTAGAGATTTCTTGAGGTCTCATGGGATAAATAGATAGTTTATTTGCAAGTATACTCTTCCATAACAAAATGGGGTTGCAGAAAGAAAGAATAGACATATTCTAGAAGTTACACATGCATTGATGGCTGAAAAAAATATGCCAAAATATTTTTTATCTCAAGCTATTCATATTTCTATCTATACTATGAATGGAACTCCTACAGGTGCAATTCATGGGATGATCCCCCAAGAATTCTTTGGAGGCAAGAAGCTCGATATGTCACACTTGAAACTATTTGGTTGTATTACATATGTTAATGTGCCAGATGGGTTGCAAAAGAAGCTTGATTCAAACATTGAAAAATATTATGTTATTGGATAATCTTTAGAGTAGAAAGGGTATATTTGTTATAATCCTATCATAGGTGAGTTTAGAGTGAGTAGAGATATTTTTTTTAATGAGATGAGTACTTGATATGCATCTAGTGGTGATTCATTGGATGATGATGATGATGAGCATGATAGTTATGTGCAAAAGGAAAAAAAGAAGCATAGAGTTTTGGGTGGACTAAAAACACCATTTGGTACTACATCTACAATTAGTCCTTGGTCTGGGAGACTAATGGTAGTCCCATATCTTCAAGTGCATCTAGTAGTGTTGAAAATGAAGACAAAGGAAAGAAAAAAGTGTTAGATAGCAATGATGCATTTGTTAATAGTTTGGGATTTTATGGAGATTCCAGTGTTCAGAGAGTTTGGATGATGAACTTGGTATTCCTTCACTCACAGGATACCATGTGTACAAAGAGCACATGGTAATGTAAAGGCTTCACTAAGTAATCCAATGGTACTACATAGGTCTTATACACGGCCAAATACCTTGTTAAAAGATTTGGTTTTGAAGGTTATGCAACTCACCATTATGTTTATATGGTAAAGATGGTTGAGGATATTGAGCCCACTTGTTTTAAGGATATTGTTGGTCATGCTCATTGGGATGCGGTAATGGATGAGGAGATAGCTGCATCAGAAGCCAATAAGACTTGGTATCTAGTATCATTGCTCAAGGGCAAGAAATCTATTCTCAGTAAGTGTATTTACAAATTCAAGCATAATGTAGATGGTTTTTTAATTAGGTATAAGGATACGTTGGTTGCAAAAGGCTATGCTCAAACATATGGCATAGATTATGAAAAGACATTCAGTCTAGTTGCTAGAATGGCAACCATTAGATATATGATTGGCAGTAGCCAAAGTTTCAAGTTTGCAGCAAATGGATATTAAGGATGTCTTCTTGCATAATGATTGTAAGAAAAGGTGTATATGGAGTAGCCCACAAGTTATGAGGATTTTGAGTATCCCAAATATGTGTGCACGTTAAAGAAGGCATTCTATGGGCAAAAGCAAGCACCTAGAGCATGGTCTCACAAGATTAGATAGATCTCATCAACATTGGATTTTATGTTTTTTATGCTTACCACTCACTTTATGTAAGAAAGGAAGATACATTCTTAGTTATCATAGCCATCTATGTGGATGACTTGATTATTATCGGTGATAGTGATAGTGGGATTTCTAAGTTAAGGATCTATTGAGGAAGAAATTTAAGATAAAGAATTTGGGTGAGGTGAGGTATTTTCTTTCTATTGAGGTGATTAGATATGATTATGGTATATGGCTATCCCAAAGATAGTATGGATTAGATATGTTGTCCGTGCATGGTATGACATTATGTAAGCCTATTTCAATGCCATTGGAACAAAATGTAAAGCTCAATATTGATATTAGGAATGAGATAGAATACCCTACTATGTTTAGGAGGATAGTAGCAAATTTGATTTACATGACTATCATAAGGTCAAATACTTAAGTTATGTTGTTGGCCTTGTTAGTAAGTTTATGTAGATACCCAGAAAATCTCATTTGGATGCAATTAGATGTATATTGAGGTATGTGAAGTCCACTTTGCATTATGGACTTCTTTATGAGAGGTAGGTAAAGATATACATGTGTTTGGATACAAAGATGCAAATTGGGCTGGGCAACATATTTGAAAGAAGACCTACTAATGGATTCATGTTTTTCCTTGGTAGTACAATAGTTGTGTTGAGTAGCAAAAAGTAACCTATAGCTGCTTTATCAAGTACAGAGGTTGAGTATAGAGGTGTTGCTATGGTAATATGTGAGGTGGTATGATTGCAAAATTTATTGGGTGATTTGGATGTGTAGGGAGATGTTCCAATTATCATTCATTGCGACAACATGAGTAGCATACAACTAGCTAGCAAGCTAGTGTTTCATGATAGGACTAAATACATTGAGGTACATTACCACTTTGTAAGAGAGAATGTACTTGCAGGAGAGATTAAATTACAAGATCAAATATTTGACATTTTCACAAAGAAATTAGGTACAAAGAAGCTTCAAAAATTTTGAAGCTCACTTGGAGTTGCAAAGATATAGTTGAGCTTGAGGGGGAGTGTTGAGATGGCAAGCTCAACACGGGTCGATATTGATGATGGACTGCTTATTTAGATGGATCCGCATATCTACACTTAGCACATGAGTGGTTATTATGATCCTCATATGGCCATTAACTTATTACTTATTATACTTAGCTTGTTGCATCTACCTACATCTAGCATAGTTATAACACTAGTTGATTAGTATAGTTAGTTATGCACTATTTGACTTAGTAGATAGTTTTTTCAATGATGTATCTTATCTATACTTTGTGTACATTGTAATGTGTGAAAAAGAAGAAGACAAACCAACGAAAAAACGTTTTTATTATCCCTCACTCTTCTTGTGTTCTTGAGTGAGCTTCCTCTTATGTAAATGTTGTGTGTTTGGAGTAGCAGCCCAAGTAAGTCCCCCCACCACAAGATTTGTTACATCCCTTGCTATCCACTTAGGAGATCTACTAAATTTAGTCTATGTATTCAAGGATCACTTGCTGCAAATGCTTCAAATGGATTAGCTTGTACTACTAGAACCAAAGTAGTGGCCCTAATTGCATTTTCGCATTAGAGGAGAAAATTTAGAAGGTGTAGTAGAAGCAAGTTCCATCAGGAGCATTGTTTGATCCTATCATTCCAATCATCTCCCTAAAGTTTTAGAATCAAGCTATAAATAATGTTCTACTAGATAGTGGGCCCGGATTCAACATCATCACTATGGCCACCCAAACTAGGAGCTAGCTCTCTTCTTGGTCCAAATCGCTAACCAATAGAGTGCAACCACTTGGTATCATCCGATCATTTCTCATGGAGGTAGTTATTGTGCCATAATTTCTTGATTTCCTTATTAGTACTTAACATGGAGTATGTAGGTGAAGATTATTGTCTACTATTTTAATAGCCCTTGTTTTGGCAAGGCCCAATTGGAATTGTGACCAGCTAACAATTTGCTAAGATCACAATAAAATCCAAATTTTCTTAAACAAAATTCTACTTGTGTCAATGGTAGTCTATAAACCAATATTCGTAGAAATAGTCAACATGGTGGATGGCTTGGATGATGATGAGAAAGCTATATTCTTAGAAGCTAATGCCCATTCAAAACCATTTTGTCAAGTAGATGTTTTGCAAATCAGTTAGCAGTACTTAGATTTGCATTCACTACTTTCCCTACCTAGCTAGAAGTAGGAGTTGGTCCCAACAAAGGACCAAAATCTCAATGATACAGAAATCCAAAATGCAAACTCCAAAGCAAAAGTAAATCAAGCTACAATTATAGTCAAATAATTTTTTTAAGATGTGCTCATAGGAGAAAGAGTTTGAAGAACAAATGCAAAAGATCGCAAGGATCACGGAGGATACCTTCACTATAGTCTACCTCAGCCCGGAAGAAACAAAGCCAATGAAGATTAGTGCTCACCTATATTGACTTTTGAGACGATCTTGTCAACCTCCTAATAGAATTCAAAGGTATCTTTGCCTAGGATTACTCTGAAATGAAAGGATTGGATCTATAGCTTATTAACACCAAATTTTCCTCAAACCAGATATTGTGCTAGTTTTCATGTAGAGGTATCACATGAATCTACATATGGCAAAGTTAGTCAAAGAAGAACTGCATCGACTCCTTTGAGTCGGCTTCATTGCTCCAATGGATCAAAAAAAGTGGATTTCACCCATTATTATTGTTTCCAAGAAAAATAAGAAGTTAAGGATCTATGTAGGTTATAGAAAGCTGAATGCTACCACTATTCCAGATTTGTTCCCTATCCCTTAACTTAATACCAGTCTACATGAGGTTGTTGCTCATGAGATGCATTTCTTTGGTTGCAACTAGGTATGCTTTCTCTAAAGAATCAATCCTTTTTTTTTTCCATAATCATGAGATGGGGTATATTTGTATGTACAATAATGTGGTCTGGTCTAAAGGTTTCCCCCACAATGGGATATATAAGAGATTCTTTGGCTACAAGACAAACTTCATGTGTGTATTCCTAGATGACTTCAGTGTCTTTGGTACATTCCTACTTCACTTGCATCATCTTTGTCTCTATTTCATGCGGAAGTTATCCTAAACCCCATAAAATGTGTCTTCATTATGAAATGTGGTGTTCTTTTAGGTCACATTATTTTCGGTGATGGCATTGCTATGGATCCCAACAAGATAATTTCCATTATTATGCAGGCCCCAATACCCAATTTTCAATGTATAATGCTATAGTTTTTGGGGCAAGATCATTGGCATGGATGGCATTTACACCTCCTAGTCCACGTGGCTATCCCTCTCAATTAGGTAGTCCACATCTCAAAAGGAGCTTTCATGTGGAATGAGGTGATGAAGTTAGCATTTTGATGTCTCCAAGTGCTCCTATCTGGTCCTATTAGATTGGACAAAACTTTTCCATGTGATTATGGATGCCTTAAATATTGGAATAGTAATGAAACAATACAATACAAATGGTTGGTTTTGGCCTATTTTCTATGCCAGCAGATAGCTTTTAGCTATGGAAAAAAATCATCCTATAATAGATAGGAAATGCCTTAGAAGGATCTATTCTGTAATTTTTTTTAAACTTTATCTACTTGGTCATTTATTTGTTGTAACGTGTCCCCCTTGTCCACCTATGGGACACGTCTTAGCAGCCCATCCAGAAGAGAGTCTAGAAAGCGCCGCTCGGCACTGACAAGGAATGTCACGGGGTTTGCGATCAAGGTCTTCCTGAGTCTGCCACGAACCGGAAGCAACTGGCCATTCCCACTTAGGACCGACTTGAGTTAGGGTTTTTCTAATAGTCAAGTTTCTAGGAAGTAGCTAGTGTTGAGCCCCACACGAACCACTTTGCGTAGAAACATCAGGGTTGAAGCGGATTTATACTGCACTTGGTTCAAGGAGAATGGGAAATGAGAGGGATGTGAAGCTCAACTTCTCTACTCGTAAGGCATAGTCCCATTCTGTTCCCCTAAAACAGCATAAATCGGGACTCTAGCTCTATAGATTCTAGGCCATTATTACCTCGCTATCAATTCCTTTGAGAAAAGTTCCCGGCCAACCAAGACCACCCTTCCATAGGACGGACTCAAAGTCACATCCACCACACTTTCCTCTAGTTGCTTAGTTATCTAATTACCTAACACATTTAGTTTGACAAGCAAAAATAGCTTCCTTAATTAACCAATTAACCACTGGTTCCTTTACTTAACTTAGGCACTGACATAGAAAAACAATATCAAGCAAGTTCCTTTTTCAACATTTGATCTTTATTTAATAGTCTTTGGAATACATCAAATAAGCTGCCCGAAGGCTATTCCAGCAATCCTTAGGGATCGCTATTCCAAGTTCCGCCCATTGACTAGTATGCAGGCCTCGAGATCCCATCTCGAGTCACGTTGGCCTCTTGTGCAGGATCCGGATGCAAGGAATTTATGGCCAGAGCCTCCCCTAGCACCCAAGCGTCCTCCTGCTCCAAGTAGCACCCACGGAGAGACCTCTCACTGGGGATTCGTGTAATATTTCCACACAATAAAAGTTAGTTGGTTAGTTCAAAAGTTAGTTAGTTAATTAATAAGTTAGTAAGATTACTAACTAAAGACTAACTAAGGTAAAAACTAACTAACATTAATTATTAATATTTTTTATTTAATTTAAAATATTTTATTTAGAAAAATCAAGAGTCGTAAATTCGATATTTTTTTCGAATTGGCAAGGACCGTGGCCATCCTTCACGTAAGTTACAACGTGAACGAAACTTATGAGTTATATTAATCACTAGGATAATGTGTATAGTTTGGATGGTCTAAAAATATTAGACCTTTGGACAAGACTAGAATATTTTAGATATTTTAGAGATTATCTTAATTTTTTAAAAAAAGATATGGAGATTTCTAGAACTAGATGTCATTTAAAAGAAAAAAACAAGTGATGTGTTAGTTAGTTTGAAGATTTTATAAAAAGAAAAATAAAGAAAAGCGAATGGCGAAATCGCGCGCGCCGCGATCGCAGTTTACAGGCAGTAGACAGCACTTCGAACAGAGAAAAGAAGAAAGAGTGAACTGAGAGCTTTCTAACCAAGTGTCTTGGAGTTTTACCCCCCTTTCGGAGCCAATGGAACCATCAGATTTATGATCTGAGCATCAGATCACTGATCTTTCCAAGATCCCCCTCCACAAAGAACTCCACTTCTCAACCACAAGCCCTCTTTCCCAATTCACTATAAATACGAGGCATGGGAGAGGCATAAGGGACATAAGGAGACCCCGAGAGGCTACAAGAAAGAAGAAGAGAGAAGGAAGAATACTTCTTCAAGAGGCTGCGAGAAGCTAGAGAGAGAGAGAGAGAGAGAGAGAGAGAGAGAGAGAGAGAGAGAGAGAGAGAGAGAGAGAGAGAAAGAGAAAGAGGAAGAGAGCTAGCTCAAATCCCTTGTCTCGATCTTTAACTAAGCCATATTCTCTATCCTCTCTCATCTAAAATCTATCCCACCTTCCCTATCTCTCAAACTCCTCGTGGACGATGGCTCGAAAGCGACAGTGGAAAAACCATGGAAATCAACGCAACCGGTCAAGCAACGGGTATTGCCAATGATACGGGAGTGCCCGAGGTTGCGGGAATTGCCACCACAATTGGAACATCGGGTGTGGCTAATGCGAGCGCGAGTAAAGATGAAGTTCCTAATGTCGTCATGCCGCCAAACCAGGTTATTCATTACTAGATTATCAATTTTACAATATAAGATAAATTACATAGGATATTAGCTTTCATATTCTTCGCTTACACATAACTCATCTAGAAAGACATATTAATTCAAGCATAAAACGATTAATCACTATGATTTCTAGCTAGAATAGTTGGGATACTAAGGCATTGAATCATGATAGAATTAATTGCCAAAGGTTATTATACATATGTCTTTATGCGAATTCAATATAGTTATGATCAAATGCGACAAGGTTAAGAATTGATTAGTGAAGGTTATAAAAACTGGTTATCTATTTAGGAATCCTAAAGACCATCTCGTTGAGTTTATTGACACAATATATTTTCTTAAGGGATTTTGCTTATGTTAGATAAGTGAATCCAAACGGAAAACTCATGCCCTGCTTAACATGTTTTAAGAGGTGTACTCAACACTTCTTTATGGGAAGAAGAATCCTCATTAGAATGGAAGGTTACCTTAGGATAAGGTCTACCTTGGCTATGTGAAACTGTGATTTACATGTTGGGATGATTGTCATTGCACTATTTGATACATATTTGAAAGGATTGTTTGTGTTTGCTAGAATCTAGATTTTGATTGAAATTATTGCCAACAGAATAAAAGGAAGGATCGCGCTAGGCTACCCCCAAGCTAGCGGCGAGACCCTACTCCAAGGGGGTCATGATTATTGCTACGAGAGGCTTGGACCGGCTCTGTAGGCGAAAGGTCTGTTAGTAGGGATAGTCTCGGGCAGTAGGAATTGTAGGTGCCACAGGGAGCTCTGGCTGTAAATCCTGCATTGTTCCAAGAATTTGACGAGCCCCTTCGTGACCCAGGATGGGATCCTGGAACCCTAAATACTAGTTATGAGGGTGGAATCTTGGTGGACAGAATGTCCTTATGGAATTCTGTGTATCTTCCGCTAGGACGAAATGATGGAAATTGTAATAGACTTCCAATATAATAAAGAAGTTTGCTTTACTATTCGAATGGTATGCATGTTAGTGAGATAAATTATGTGAAGGAACGTGTGACTAAATGGACTAATTAAGGAAGCTGGTTGTATATGTTCCAATAAATGTGTTGTAGGTAATTAAAAAACTAAAGATGACCCATCATCAGAGGAAAGCGGGTGGGCGTAACCCCCGACGGGTCCGTCCAATGGTAGGGTAGTCCCGGTTAGCTGGGAGCTTTTCTACATCGAATATAGAAATAGGAAGACGATAAATTGACCAAGTAGTCAACCGACTTGCATTGTTTTAGGGGACCGGAATGGGATTTTGCCTTATGGGCAGGAGGGTTGACGTACCACACTCCCCTCCGTCTCCCATTCTCTTTGAACCAAGTGCAATGGCAAGTCCGCTTCAGATTGAGTAATCCTCTAAAAAGTGGAACTCGAAATTACTGACGCTAGCTGGCTGCTAGGAGACCCATCCGATTTTAGGAACCCAAGTCTTCAGGTCGATCCTAGTGGGTTCGGCCAGAACTCTCCCGTTGCGAAGTAGACTCGGTAGGGCCTAAGTGACAATCCCGTGATGTTCCAAGGGAGCAGCGGGCGCGGCATCATTTATGAAAAAACCTACTGATGGACTACTAAAAGGTGTATCGTGGATTGGGACTAGCGGACACCTCACAGTTGGTATCAGAGCGCACGTTAGTATAGATTACGACGTAAGCTTAAGGAAAATATTTTTTTTTTTCTAAGCATAGCCTAGGACATGTTTTCTTCCCTTTATTAACGTATATTTTTTGAATTATGGCAGAGTAATGAATCTTGGAAGCGATTCTTGATCTTTCAAGTAATGTTTATGTCAGCTATGCATTCATCCAGTTTTTCCTGGAGAATTCAGATGATGCGAGTACTAGATCAGTTGTACAACCCGTCGCCTCTATATCGTGAAAGACGGTGGATGATTAGTGGAGGATATTGCTATATTGATGCAAGCCGTCTAGCTTATCTTCAAAATAATCTGAAAAGGGTAAAATGGATGGAAGATCTTAAAATTGTTAAGATCTATCTATTTCATGAGGCCACTGTAAACTCAATCCTGTATAATAGAGGTAAGAAGATCAAACTAAACCAATATATCTATGGGGAAGTTACGAAGATCCTTCCGGCTGACAGAATAAAAGTCATAGGTCGCTCTAGCCGCCGCAACTACAAAAAAGAGGGATTTCCTGAACTCCCTCAAAAATATAGATTCCTAGATATTCACTCTCCGAATCCAAGTTACTTCATAAAGGATGTATCAGAGTGTCATACGTAGATTGTGGTAGTGAATCCTTTCCTGAGAGAAAATAAGATGAGCATGTGAACCATCTGAATAATGTATTTCCTTCCATCTGATTACCTTGTATATCCGTTGTAATAAAAGATTGATTGATACTTCATCAATCAAAGAAATAATGCAATCCTATTTTATTATTTTTGTCTTGAAACCTCTGAAATTGCAATTTAATTTTATGGGAAGAAAGTTGATTTGAGAGTTGTTTCAGTAAATTAAGCGAGAGATATTTTGAGTACTGAACTCTATTATTGACGCTACATAGAGTTGTGAAATTTAACTTACGAATTGCTAAAAATTTCCCAGAATCTCGCACCCACAATAATTCCCAACAAAGCTCAAGAGAAAAGGAATTTATTGAAGCAAGTCAAACCTCCAGAGTTTAATGGGAAAGGCAAAAATGTGGAAGCTGATGCAGAAATTTGGATCGAATCGATGGAAGATTATTTTACTGCTGCTGGAACTATCCCAGACAACCAAGCCATGATAGCTAAGCTAAAATTAATTGGCGAAGCTCGACTTTGGTGGAAGCAGTGGTGCCGAGATCAAGGTGTCCCTGAAAATACCATTACTTGGGACTTGCTGAAAGAAGCTGTAAGAGGAAGGTATTTACCTCCAGCTTATTGCACCCAAAAGATGAACGAGTTCTTCAATTTGAAGCAAATGGGACTGACCTTGGAAGCATACTACTCCAAGTTTGTTTCTCTTCTTAAATATGCACCCCCCATGGATACTGTTCAACAAGTGTCCAAGTTTTGCAATGGGCTAAATTATCCTCTAAACACTCGTTTAGAATCAATGCATCCCATAGACCTCCAGGATGCTTTGATTCGAGCTGCTCCTATTGTGCGGGAAGTACAATCAAAGCCTAATAACAATAAGTTCTGGAGCTACAATAACCAGAACAAAGGAGGATTCAAAGGTCAAGCAAAAAGAACCCAAGGACAATTTTTCCAAGGACAAAAGAAGAAGGCAAAATCCAATGCAGTTGGAAATTTTATTCCTACCCAAGGAAACATGGATGGTCTTAGGTGCTTCCACTGTAATGAGACAGGACATTTCAGGAGAGATTGTCCAAAGCTTGGTAGAAACCATCACCAAGGCCAATTTCGAGGTCAAGGCAGAGCTGCCCAAGGTCATGGTCATGTAGCTATGGCAAGAGGAAGAACATCAAATATTACCCTAAAAGAGACTAATAAGGAGGAAGACCCTACTATGGAAGAAGATATTGAAAGAGCAACTGTTCATGCTACATTCCACAGGAAAGGACCAAATCGTCAATATTTGGTAATACAGACACCGGCTAGTTACTAAGGTAAATCATTTAAAGTTTTGATTGACTGTGGAAGTACACACTCATTTATTTCACCCAAGTGTGCTAAGAAGATAGGTATAGATACTATAAATGCATCAAAGCTGCTTGTGGAATTAGCAAATGGAAAGGAAGTACTTTCTACACAGCAAACTGCCAAGGTAGAGTTTAACCTAGGGGAAAACCTTTCAAGTATGAGGTTCAGGGTAATGAACCTAGGAGCCTATGAATGTTTACTAGGAATGGATTGGCTGATTCCCAATGATGCTCATATCCATTGTGGAAAAGGTCAAGTCACATTTCACGAATTGAACGGTGAAATAGCAACTACACAAGGTGAAACAGGGAAACCTAAAGTTCAATTGGCAAAAGCTTCTCGAATTGTGAAAGGCTTGAAGAAAGGATTACCTGTTTACTTGATCAAGCTTAACAAGGTAAATCAAGATGATCATGCAGAAGAAGAACCATCCTGGTTAGAAGAGTATGCTGACATATTTCCTGAAGAGCTAACTGAGTTACCTCCGGAAAGAGAAGTTGATCATGAGATCAAACTTGTTCCAGGAGCCGCTCCAGTGGCAAAAAGACCTTACAAAATGTCTATTCCTGAAGCCATCGAACTAAAAGAGCAACTCAAGCAACTGCTAGAACAAGGGTATATCCAGCCAAGTAGTTCACCATGGGGAGCCCCAGTATTATTCCAAAAGAAGAAAGATGGAACTCTCCGTCTTTGTATCGACTACCGAGGGCTAAACCAGGTAACAGTAAAGAATAAGTACCCAATCCCAAGGATTGATGAGCTTCTTGATCGTCTACAAGGAGCAAAGATCTTTTCTAAGATTGATCTTCGGTCAGGATATTACCAGATTAGAGTCAGGAATGAAGATATTCCAAAGACCGCCTTCAACACAAGATACGGCCATTTCGAATTCATTGTGATGTCATTTGGATTGACAAATGCTCCAGCTACCTTCAACAGGTTAATGCAGGACATTTTTACACCCCACCTTGATGACTTTGTCCTTATATTCTTCGATGACGTCCTAACTTATTCTAAGGAGGAAGAGGATCATGAACCACATCTTCGCATTGTCCTAGAGACAATGAGAACACACAAGTTGTATGCCAAGAAGAAGAAGTGTGCATTCTTCAAAAGAAAGATTGAATACTTGGGATTCATAGTGTCTATTGAGGGTATATCCGTAGATCCTGCCAAGGTCAAGGATGTTCAAGATTGGCCATCCCCAGCGACTATCAAGGAAGTGAGAAGTTTCCTTGGCCTAACAGGATGGTATAGGGTATTCATCAGAAACTATGCTCAAATTGCAGCACCTCTTACAAATTTACTTAAGAAGCAAGTTGCCATTAATTGGACGCCAATCGAACAATCTAGCTTTGAGCAACTAAAGCATAGTCTGGTAACTGCTCCTATCTTAAGGCTACCTGACTTAAGCAAGGAATTTGAAGTTGTCACAGATGCCAGCTCTCTTGCATTGGGATGTGTACTAATGCAGGAAGGACATCCTATAGCTTACTCTTCAAGAAAGTTGAAAATCCATGAGCAGAAATATGCTACTCATGACCTGGAGTTATTAGCTGTGATTCATGCTCTCAAATTATGGAGACATTACTTGCTTGGAAATAAGTTTTCTTTAGTCACAGATCATAAAAGTCTTAAGTGGATTTTTACTCAGCCTGATCTTAATATGAGGCAACGACGTTGGATCGAGGTTCTACAAGAATATGACTTTGAAATTAAGTTCAGACCCGGTAAAGAAAATGTAGTAGCAGATGCCCTTAGCCGTAAAGCCTTCCTTAATGCTCTTATAACTGAAGAACCATCTAGGTCAGAAACTCTAGCTACAATGGTATCGATGCCGACTAATCCTATCATCGAGTTGACCAAGGATGAAGCAAATAAGGACCCAGACTATCAACAATTGTTTTGGGAAGTTCAGAATAAGGAGCAAGATCCCAAACTCAAGACTAAGTATCAGGAATTCTCTATAGATGAAGTTGAAGGACTTGTTTATTTCAGAATGAGACTATGCATTCCTTCAAGTCAGACTCTCAAGAGAAGGATACTTTGGGAAGCACATGATTCTCCTTTTTCAGGACACCCAGGATATGCAAAAACTCTTAATGCTGTCAGGAAAAGTTATTACTGGCAAAAACTCAAGGGTGATGTACTTAAGTATGTCACTGAATGTCTAAATTGCCAAAGGGTAAAATCTGAACGTGTCAAGTTACCAGGAAAACTCCAGCCACTTGACATTCCCCAGATGAAATGGGAATTTATTAGCATGGACTTTGTAGTTGGGTTACCTTCTGTACAAGGAGGATATAACTCAATAATGGTAATAGTAGACATGCTAACAAAGGTCGCTCATCTTCTACCAACAAAAACCAATTACAAGGCTTCAGATATTGCTAGAATTTTTGTAAAAGAGATTTTTAGGGTACATGGGTTACCTAAAAGGATCATCAGTGATCGTGACTCTCTTTTCACATCACACTTCTGGAAGAGTTTATTTGAAGCCATTGGAACCCAACTTTGTTTCAGTACTGCTTATCATCCACAAACTGATGGGCAGACAGAACGAGTTAATCAAGTAATTGAGGATATTCTACGTGCATATTGCAGCAAGGAACCTAAAAGGTGGATTCAGTATCTATCCTTAGTGGAATTTGCCTATAATGCCTCCTATCATCGGAGTATTCAGATGACTCCATTTCAGGCACTGTATGGTCAAGATTGTCGTATGCCACTTAATTTTTCCGATCCTACTCTAAGGGTAGAAGCCTCGAGAAAAATGTTAGAAGAAATGGATGATCAAATCAAGATCATCAGACAGGATATTCAAGCTGCCAAGGATCGACAAAAGGCGTATGCTGATCTAAAAAGGCAAGAACGAATCTTCAAAGAGGGAGACATGGTCTTTATCCGTGTCCATCCAAAGAAGAGTTCTTTGTCTTTAGGTGAGTTTAAGAAGCTAAGTCCAAGATATTGTGGACCCTATAAGATTCTCAAGTGCCTAGGACCAAGCGCTTACAAGATACAACTCCCTGAGAATATAAAAATCCACAATGTATTTCATGTTAGCTTATTGAAAGCATACGTAGCTAACCCTAACCATATCCTTGATGATGAACAAGTTGTAATACCTAGCCAAGGAGTCCTTGAGCTACAACCTAACAGAGTAATTGATGTAAGGGAGAGAAAATTGAGGAGTAGAACCCTTAGAGAATACCTTGTCCAATGGAAGGATTACCCTGAAGAAGATGCTTCATGGATAGATGAGGATGCTCTTCATCAACAATACCCACAGTTTCTCTCGAGATGAGGACATCTCGATTTCTCTAAGGGGAGAAGGATGTAATATTTCCACACAATAAAAGTTAGTTGGTTAGTTCAAAAGTTAGTTAGTTAATTAATAAGTTAGTAAGATTACTAACTAAAGACTAACTAAGGTAAAAACTAACTAACATTAATTATTAATATTTTTTATTTAATTTAAAATATTTTATTTAGAAAAATCAAGAGTCGTAAATTCGATATTTTTTTCGAATTGGCAAGGACCGTGGCCATCCTTCACGTAAGTTACAACGTGAACGAAACTTATGAGTTATATTAATCACTAGGATAATGTGTCTATAGTTTGGATGGTCTAAAAATATTAGACCTTTGGACAAGACTAGAATATTTTAGATATTTTAGAGATTATCTTAATTAAAAAAAAAAGAGATATGGAGATTTCTAGAACTAGATGTCATTTAAAAGAAAAAAACAAGTGATGTGTTAGTTAGTTTGAAGATTTTATAAAAAGAAAAATAAAGAAAAGTGAATGGCGAAATCGCGCGCGCCGCGATCGCAGTTTACAGGCAGTAGACAGCACTTCGAACAGAGAAAAGAAGAAAGAGTGAACTGAGAGCTTTCTAACCAAGTGTCTTGGGGTTTTACCCCCCTTTCAGAGCCAATGGAACCATCAGATTTATGATTTGAGCATCAAATCACTGATCTTTCCAAGATCCCCCTCCACAAAGAACTCCACTTCTCAACCACAAGCCCTCTTCCCCAATTCACTATAAATACGAGGCATGGGAGAGGCATAAGGGACATAAGGAGACCTCGAGAGGCTACAAGAAAGAAGAAGAGAGAAGGAAGAATACTTCTTCAAGAGGCTGCGAGAAGCTATAGAGAGAGAGAGAGAGAGAGAGAGAGAGAGAGAGAGAGAGAGAGAGAGAGAGAGAGAAAGAGAAAGAGGAAGAGAGCTAGCTCAAATCCCTTGTCTCGATCTTTAACTAAGCCATATTCTCTATCCTCTCTCATCTAAAATCTATCCCACCTTCCCTATCTCTCAAACTCCTCGTGGACGATGGCTCGAAAGCGACAAAGTGGAAAAACCATGGAAATCAACGCAACCGGTCAAGCAACGGGTATTGCCAATGATACGGGAGTGCCCGAGGTTGCGGGAATTGCCACCACAATTGGAACATCGGGTGTGGCTAATGCGAGCGCGAGTAAAGATGAAGTTCCTAATGTCGTCATGCCGCCAAACCAGGTTATTCATTACTAGATTATCAATTTTACAATATAAGATAAATTACATAGGATATTAGCTTTCATATTCTTCGCTTACACATAACTCATCTAGAAAGACATATTAATTCAAGCATAAAACGATTAATCACTATGATTTCTAGCTACAATAGTTGGGATACTAAGGCATTGAATCATGATAGAATTAATTGCCAAAGGTTATTATACATATGTCTTTATGCGAATTCAATATAGTTATGATCAAATGCGACAAGGTTAAGAATTGATTAGTGAAGGTTATAAAAATTGGTTATCTATTTAGGAATCCTAAAGACCATCTCGTTGAGTTTATTGACACAATATATTTTCTTAAGGGATTTTGCTTATGTTAGATAAGTGAATCCAAACGGAAAACTCATGCCCTGCTTAACATGTTTTAAGAGGTGTACTCAACACTTCTTTATGGGAAGAAGAATCCTCATTAGAATGGAAGGTTACCTTAGGATAAGGTCTACCTTGGCTATGTGAAACTGTGATTTACATGTTGGGATGATTGTCATTGCACTATTTGATACATATTTGAAAGGACTGTTTGTGTTTGCTAGAATCTAGATTTTGATTGAAATTATTGCCAACAGAATAAAAGGAAGGATCGTGCTAGGCTACCCCCAAGCTAGCGGCGAGACCCTACTCCAAGGGGGTCATGATTATTGCTACGAGAGGCTTGGACCGGCTCCGTAGGCGAAAGGTCTGTCAGTAGGGATAGTCTCGGGCAGTAGGAATTGTAGGTGCCAGAGGGGGCTCTGACTGTAAATCCTGCATTGTTCCAAGAATCTGACGAGCCCCTTCGTGACCCAGGATGGGATCCTGGAACCCTAAATACTAGTTATGAGGGTGGAATCTTGGTGGACAGAATGTCCTTATGGAATTCTGTGTATCTTCCGCTAGGACGGAATGATGGAAATTGTAATAGACTTCCAATATAATAAAGAAGTTTGCTTTACTATTCGAATGGTATGCATGTTAGTGAGATAAATTATGTGAAGGAACGTGTGACTAAATGGACTAATTAAGGAAGCTGGTTGTATATGTTCCAATAAATGTGTTGTAGGTAATTAAAAAACTAAAGATGACCCATCATCAGAGGAAAGCGGGTGGGCGTAACCCCCGACGGGTCCGTCCAATGGTAGGGTAGTCCCGGTTAGCTGGGAGCTTTTCTACATCGAATATAGAAATAGGAAGATGATAAATTGACCAAGTAGTCAACCGGCTTGCATTGTTTTAGGGGACCGGAATGGGATTTTGCCTTATGGGCAGGAGGGTTGACGTACCACACTCTCCTCCGTCTCCCATTCTCTTTGAACCAAGTGCAATGGCAAGTCCGCTTCAGATTGAGTAATCCTCTAAAAAGTGGAACTCGAAATTACTGACGCTAGATGGCTGCTAGGAGACCCATCCGATTTTAGGAACCCAAGTCTTCAGGTCGATCCTAGTGGGTTCGGCCAGAACTCTCCCGTTGCGAAGTAGACTCGGTAGGGCCTAAGTGACAATCCCGTGATGTTCCAAGGGAGCAGCGGGCGGCATCATTTATGGAAAAACCTACTGATGGACTACTAAAAGGTGTATCGTGGATTGGGACTAGCGGACACCTCACAGTTCGGTCCACGTACCTGGCGTGGCTAACAACCCCCTTGGATAGGGTCAAGTAGACAATGGGAGGTAACTGATACTGCCTCTCCTTCTAGGCTTTTAACCTGAAGCATTAGTTATTTTTTCGACATTCGTTCCTTGCAAAAAGAAGTACAAACAGTGTTCCTAAGTGTACAATCACGAACATTCCAGTGGTCATTTGTATGGTCAACTGCTAAGGTGTGATTCCTTCTCCCCAAATACATCATCGAGCATTCAATTGTGACTTGGCAAGATCCCAAGGGTTCCGTTAGTTGAGTTGCTTGTTTACCCCTTTTTCCTTGGGCTAGGGTTTATACCCTGTTGACCCAATTTGTCACTACCTTAGGTTTCCTTATATTATGATTACTAAATCCTGGACAACCCCATTGTCCTAACTTGGTTGGTCAAATTGCTTCTTGGCATCTCGCCACTGCCCCAAACTTGACAAGATAGTTCCCAAGGGGAAGTGTTGTAGTAGGGCAACTACTCAATTCTCAAAGAAGCTAATTTGTAATTAGAACTTGCCGACCTTGGTCTAAGGTGTAACGGTACTATTTTGTGATTTAGACAAAAGAGCATACGACGTAGCAGCTTGTAGCACGAGATAGGTATCAGTATCTGACTTATGGGATTATATCTTTCTTCGTATAGTCTTTCTTGATCAAGGACACCTTTGATCAACATAAGGGCTTGGGAATCCTCTTGACCCAATCCAAACCCTAACCCTACTAGACCGATAAACGTTTTGGCCCTAGGGTCCATAGATTCCTTGCGGAAGTCTAGCATTTGGTCAATTGATCCTTAGGGTGAGAACCCTAGATCATTCTTGCAAGGGCGATAGACAATCCTAAAATTTCGAGAATGTGGGTAGGACCTTTAGGATCAGAAATATTGAATCGGCATCCTAAGTGGGATACTAGGTAGAATTTTAACGTAGCTTAACCCCACCTAGCACATTGAGGTGATCGTCATATACTAACTAATCACACATTTATGAATTTCATGTAGGCTACTCATTTACACGCGAATTACTTAGTTGATCTAACCAACCCTAGAATAAAGATGATCTTCCTCTTAAAGATGCAAATACTTTCTTCCAAACTTGCAAGTACTTTCCTTAAAAGATGTAAGTAAGTGTAAGATGTGTGAGATGTACCATTCCATGCAATTTCAAGACCATAGACCTTTTTGCCTTTATGAAACTATAGGATCTACAGTGATCTTTCTTTTCCTTGCCCTATACTATAATGATTGACATTCAGAGCTAATTCTTATAAACCCTACGTTGATGCATCGAATTCAAAGCCTTAGTATTTTTAATGAAGATGCATCCTTTTCCCAATTTCAAACTTTGATAAAGGAACTCTATGCATGGATGCATCATTCTTTCATGGCCAGATGCTAATGAATACATCATTGATTTAATCCTTCCCTTATCGCTTAACTCAACCTAAACTGTAACTATTCATTTGCATGCGAATTGCATAATATATGTTTCATTGTCAAAGTTCATAAATCTTTTCCTTTCAATGCAACTATTCAGACATCATTTAATGACCGTCTACAATTACCTTATACACGAGACACAACCAAGAATTTATTACATAAGTGCGTTATGTGTTATATGCCCTATCCTTTGCGAGATGCAACAAGGACGCCTTCGCACAATTTCAACTTTTAACTTATGTGTCATACGTTCGAAAATGCAACTACCCTTGACCATGAAAGTGCAAGCAAATGCAAGTACTTGACATGCAACTAAACTTTGTAGATCAAATGAGTATATAAATTTCCCAATGCATTTAAACTTCCCTACGAGAATTAAAACATGCTTTATGCATCCTTTCCATGCATAAATAATTTATCGAAACTTGGGCATTCAAAATCAGGGCGTTGTCCACTCTCGTACTTTGGGTGGAAGCTCTCGCGTGTGCTCCTCTCGACTTTTTCTTGGGAGCCATTGACGAAGTAAACTTCGACTCATCAAACTCTTCCTTGGCTCTCTTACGCATTACGAAGTCTCTACTGCCCGAGATTTCCTTCCCTACACAAGAATCAGGCCTTGCAAGTCACGGTTTAAAAAAAACCGGGGAGGCACTAGTGAACTAGGCCTAGGGAAGCTTTAATAGAAGATTCCAAGCTTCTGGACGAAACAGGGAGATGACGTGTGATGTGGAGGAGATGATGAGGATGACCATGGTGAAGATGACGATGAGGGAGATGATGACAACGACGACGACGACAATGATGATGATGATGATGATGATGGGGGCGCAGCACCCTAGCGGCGCAGAAGTGGGGTGGCGGCAGCAGGACGACGGCGCGGGCAGCTCCACAATGATGCCCCTCCCAAGCTTGGGAGGGGGGGTTTTATATGGGGTGAAGGGGGGGGGGGGGTAGCCACATAAGTGGCAGGTAGCATGCTTCCCCTCCCCATGCCCCTCCATAACACCTACTCCTCTCTCTCTCCCCGCCATGCAACGGGTGAAGGAGAGGGAGTTACTATATAAAAAAATTTACAAAATTATCTTGTTTTTCTTGTGAAGGGTTGTTCCTATGGTGGCTTGCGGTTTCGAGCCACGGATTCATATGCACCATGCGGGAATTGTATTGTTAAAGCACGAGGCTGGAGCACTTAGGCCAGAGTTTTGTTGTTACCAAAGATCACTCGAAATTGCTTTTGCACGGGATCTAGGGTGGTTAATATTTCATTGCAGAAATATTACGTTCTCTCCCCTTTAGAGGAATCAAGATGTCCTCATCTCGAGAAGATCCGGGGATATTGTTGGTTGAGAGTACTTTCATCCATCCAAGTGGCATCCTCTTTGGGGTAATCTTTCCACTGGATGAGGTATTCTCTTAGGGTCATGGATCTCAAATGCCTCTCCTTAACATCTAAGATCTTGTTAGGCCGTAGCTCAAGGACTCCTTGGCTCGGCATTACAACTTGTTGATCATCAAGTATGTGACTAGGGTTAGGCACATACTTTTTCAATAGACTGATATGGAATACAATATGAACTTTTAGGTTTTTAGGGAGTTGTAGTCTATAAGCACTAGGCCCTAGGCACTTGAGAATCTTGTAGGGTCCACAATACCTTGGACTTAGCTTTTTGCATTCACCCAAGGATAGGGAACTCTTCTTTGGACGTACGCGAATGAAGACCATATCACCTTCAACGAAAGATATGTCTTGCCGTTTCAGGTCCGTGTAAGCCTTCTGTCTTCTGTCCTTGGCAGCTTGGATGTCCTGTTTTATTGATTTGATTTGGTCATTCATGTCTTCCAGCATCTGCTTTGAAGCTTCAACCCTCAAGGTTGGATCCAAAATTCTTAAAGGAGTACGAAAATCGTGCCCATACAATGCTTGAAAAGGGGTCATCTAAATGCTTTGTTGGTAAGAAGCATTGTAGGCAAACTCAACCAGTTGCAAATATTGAATTCACTTTTTGGGTTCGCAACAGCAGTGTGCCCTCAGCATATCCTCAATGACTTGGTTGACTCGTTCCGTTTGACCATCGGTTTGGGGATGGTAAGCTATGCTGAAACAGAGTTGAGTCCCAATGGCCTTGAAGACAGCCCTCCAAAAGTGTGAGGTGAAGAGAGAGTCACGATCACTAATGCTTCTTCTGGGTAACCCATGTAGTTTGAATATTTCCTTGATGAATAACCTTGCGATGTTGGAGGCTTTATAGTTTGTCTTAACATGGATAAGATGTGCAACCTTGGCAAGCATATCCACCACGGCCATAATGGAGTTGTATCCTCCCTGAACTTGGGGCAGGCCAACAACAAAGTCTAATGAATTTCCATTTCATTTGGAGAATGTCAAGTGGTTGCAATTTCCCTGGCATTTTGACATGTTTGTCCTTAATGTGTTGACATATTTGAGAACGTCATCTTTGAGCCTATTCCAATAATAGCTCTTTTTGACCGCATTAAGGGTCTTGGCATAGCCAGGATGTCCTAAGAGAGGGGAGTCATGGGCTTCCCAAAGTATCTTCTTCTTGAGTGGTTGGCTTGCCGGGATACATAATCTCATCCTATAGTAGACAAGTTCACTATTGATAGAGAATTCTTGATACTTTGTTTGTAGCTTTGGGTCTTGATCTTTGATGGGGATCTCCCTTAGCAATTTCTGATAGGTTGGGTCATGACATGTCTCTTCTCTGGCTAACTCAAGAATTGGATTGTTTGACATGGATACTTTTGTGGCTAGAGATCTTGCTGTTGATGGATCTTGCAAAATTAGAGAATTTAAAAATGCCTTGCGACTAAGTGCATCAGCAACCACATTCTCCTTTCTAGGCCAATATTTGATTTCAAAGTCATATTCTTCCAGTACTTCAATCCATCGACGTTGCCTCATATTGAGCTCATTCTGGGTGAAAATCCATTTAAGACTCTTGTGGTCCATTACTAAGGTAAATTTATTACCCAGCAAGTAGTGTCTCCAAAGTTTGAGAGCATGGATGACAGCCAATAGCTCTAAATCATGGGTAGCATAGTTCCTTTCATGGCTCTTCAGCTTCCTTGAAGAGTATGCTACGGGATGACCTTCTTATATGAGAACACCTCCTAAGTCAAGTGCGCTAGCATCAGTTATCACTTCAAACTTCTTACTAAGATCAGGAAGTTTCAGGATGGATGTCGATACCAAACTTTGCTTTAGTTTGTCAAAGCTGGTCTATTCAGCAGGGTGACCATACAGTTGATACTTGCTTCTTTAGTAGATCAGTCAGAGGCGCTGCAATCAAAGCATAGTTTTTGATAAAGACCCTGTACCATCCTATCAATCCAAGAAAAATATCTATTTCTTTGATAAATGTTGGTGTTGGCCACTCTAGAACGTCTCTGACCTTGGCCGGATCCATTGAAATTCCTTCCGCTAATACAATGAATCCCAGATATTCAATCTGTCGCTTGAAAAATGCACACTTCTTCTTCTTGGCATAAATCTTGTGTGCCCTCATTGTTTCAAGGACGATGCAAAGGTGGGGTTCATGATCTTTTTCCTGCTTGGAGTAGACTAGGGTATCGTCAAAGAAGACGAGTACAAAGTCATCAAGATAGGGCCTAAAGATATCCTGCATTAACCTGTTGAAGGTAGCAGGAGCATTTGTCAGCCCGAATGACATGACTAGGAATTCAAAGTGTCCAAACCTTGTGCTGAATGCCGTCTTTGGGATATCTTCTTCCTTGATCCTTATTTGATAATATCCAGACTTGAGATCTATCTTAGAGAAGATCTTCGCACCTTGAAGACGGTCAAGAAGTTCATCTATTCTTGGAATGGGGTAGTTTTTTTAAATGGTTGATTGATTCAACCCTCTGTAGTCAATGCATAGCTGAAGTGTTCCATCTTTCTTCTTCTGGAACAACACTGGATCTCCCCATGACGAACTGCTAGGACAGATGTAGCCTTGGTCTAATAGTTACTTGAGTTGCTCCTTCAGCTCAATCGCTTCCGGGATGGACATCCTATATGGTCTCTTTGCGACTAGTGCAGCTTCTAGTGCCAACTTGATTTCGTGATCGACTACCCTTTGAGGAGGAAGTTCTGTCAGCTCTTTAGGAAATACGTCTGCGTATTCCTTTAACCAAGAAGGTTCTTCCCTAGAACCCTCATTCTGATCTAGCTTATTTAGTTTAATCAAATAGACAGGTAGCCCCTTTCTAACTCCTTTTATTATTCGTGTTGCTTTGGCCAGTTGAATTTTTGGCTTCCCAGCCTCTCCTTGAGTTATGACTATTCCCCTTCAGAATTTCGAAAGGAGACTTGGCCCTTTCCATAGTGAATGTGGGCATCATTGGGTATTAGCCAATCCATTCTGAGTAAACATTTGTGGACACCTAGGTTCATTACCCTGAATCTGCCACCCAGTAGGAATCTCACCTTTGCAGTTTGCCTGGTACAAGAGACCTCACGACCATTTGCTAATTCCATAAGTAAGGTAGGTGTATCTATTGTGGCAATTCCTAATCTTTTTGCATAGATTGGTGAATGAAGGAATGTGTACTGCCACGATCAATCAAGGTTTTGAAGCTTTTACCTTGATAATCCGATGGTGTTTGAATCACCAAGAATTGGTGATTCGGACCTTCTTGTGAAGAGCGGCATGAAATGTTGCCCTCTCAATGTCAGCTTCCATGGATGGATCTTCTTCATCACCCAGCTCCTTGCTTGCAACACTGGAGGTTCTCCCTCTGGCCATGACGGTGGCTCCTTGGCCATGGGTGGACGACTCCTTGGAATGGCCCTTGACATTTTCCTCTGCTAAGCTTGGGACACTGCCTTTTAAAGTGACCATGCTTGTTGCAATGGAAGCAATGGAGATTGCGGCCATTACCTTGGGTAGGAATGAAGTTATTGACAGTGTTGGCCCTAGCTTTCTTCCTTTGTCCCTGATTTTGGCCCTGCGCTCTCTTAGCCTAAGACCTATACATTCCCTTGTTCTGATCCTTGTAATACCAAGTTCTGTTATTCCTTGGCTTGGACTACACCTCCTGTATTATTGGCGCAGCTCGAATGAGCGCGTCTTGAAGGTCCGTTGGGCGCATTGATTCCAAGCGGGTGTTTGTGGGTGGGTTTAATACATCACAAAACTTTGACACCTGTTGTGTCATATCCATTTGTGGTGCGTACTTTAAGAAAGAGACGAACTTTGAATAATATGCATCAAGGGATAGACCAAGCTGCTTAAGTTTGTAGAATTCGTTCATCTTCTGTGAGCGGTAGGAAGGTGGTAGATATCTCCCTCGCACAGCTTTTTTAAGCTTCTCCCAAGTAACTGACCCTTCCAAGATCCCTTGGTCTCTGCACCATTGTTTCCACCAAAGTCTTGCTTTGTCGGTAAGCTTTAGTTTGGTGAGCATAGCTTGGTTAGCGGGCAGAGTTCTTGGTGCCTCGAAATAATCCTCCATGGATTCGATCCAGACCTCGGCGTCAATTTGAACCGTCCTTCCCTTACCATCGAATTCAGGTGGCTTGATTTGTTTGAGAAGGAACTTCTTCTCCTGAATTACAGTTGTACTTGGTGCAGGGGTCGGACTAGGAATCTGCACTTGAGGTTGCGCCTGGGCAATAAGATTCTTTACGTAAAAAAATTACTAAAAGTTCCTCACATTACATTAATATGCCCTGTTTAAGTGGCCTAATCCAACACTTACAGCCAAGACAGTCATTGATAAAAAGTCTATTTCATTCATGTGGACATAGCCCTTTTGAGTACATTTATTTTGGGAAGGTAGAACAAGCTGATTGGCACATCAGTTTGGGGAAAATAAGATTGTGTTACATTTGGCTACGGGAACTGAGTAATAATATGGAGAGGGGTCATGGATTTTCAAGAATCGGTAGGTCATAGGAAGCTTGGGATATCCCTTCCTTTGATACTCGTTCTTCTCGTAACATTCTGGCACCCTGATTTTGTCGGCATGGATTATTCAAGTCACTTCCTCGTACACATACTTGTTCTGCTTGACCTTCCAACCATCGACATGTAGGGTTGCGTTTGCGTGAGCCTCGACAAAGATGAACAGCTTCACGATCTTTAAGTCCTCCATCCACTTGATTCTCTTCAATTTGGTCTGAAGATACTCAAGTTAGTGGGCTGCTATCTAATATATTCCTGATTCACTCGTCCATCTCCGTTCCACGTACAGGGGTGAAGGATTGTAGATGCGGTCTAGAATATTCATCATGCCTAGCCTCCGTCGATAATCCAAAGCATGCATTGCAGTCATAAACATAATCTGGAACACCAAGAATTTTTTCCATGCTTCGCGAATCTGCATATTAGCATCAATAACTAAGGAAATGTTCTTAATGGCAACATTGCTCTACTTCCCCTCATTAAGTTCCCTTGTAAATATTAGATCCCGTTGGTTCTCTCTGATACCAACTATAACGTGTCCCCCTTGTTCACCTGTGGGACACGTTTAGTAGCCCATCGGGAAGAGAGTCTAGAAAGTGTCGCCCGGTACTCACAAGGAATGTCACGGGGTTTGCAATCAAGGTCTTCCCGATTCTGCCATGAAACGGAAGCAACTGGCTGACCCGAGTCAGGGTTTTCCTAATATTCAAGTTTCTAGAAAGTAGAAGGCGTCGAACCACTTTGTGTAGAAACATCAGGGTCGAAGCAGATTTATACTGCACTTGGTTCAAGAAGAATGGAAAACGAGAGGGATGCGAAGCTCAACCTCTCTGCCCGTAAGGCATAGTCCCATTCCGCTCCCCTAAAATAGCATAAATCAGGACTCTAGCTCTATAGATTCTAGGCCATTATTACCTCGCTGACAATTCCTTTGAAAAAAGTTCTCGGCCAACCGGGACCACCCTTCCGTAGGGCGGACTCAGAGTCATGTCCACCGCACTTTCCTCTGGTTGCTTAGTTATTTAATTACCTACCATATTTAGTTTGACAATAAAAAATAGCTTCCTTAATTAACCAATTAACCACTAGTTCCTTTACGTAACTTAGGCACTGACATAAAAAAACAATGTCAAGCAAGTTCCTTTTTCAATATTTGATCTTTATTTAATAGTCTTTGGAATACATCAAATAAGCTACTCGAAGGCTATTCCAGCAATCCTCAGGGATTGCTATTCCAAGTTCCGCCCGTTGACTAGTATGCGGGCCTCGAGATCCCATCTCGAGTCACGTCGGCCTCTTGTGCAGGATCTGGAGGCAAGGAATTTACGACCAGAGCCTCCCCTAGCACCCAAGCATCCTCCTGCTCCAAGTCGCACCAACGGAGAGACCTCTCGCAGGGGGTTCGGTCCATGTACCTGATGCGGCTAACAATCCCCTTGGATAGGGTCAAGAAGACAGTGAGAGGTACTTGATACTGCCTCTCCTTCCATGCTTTTAACCTGAAGCATTAGTTATTTTTCTGGCATTAGTTCCTTGAGCAAAGAAGTACAAATAGTACTCCTAAGTATACAATCACGAGCATTCCAGTGGTCGTTTGTACAGCCAACTGCTAAGGTGTGATTTCTTCTCCCTGAATACATCCAGCATTCGATCTTGGATCAATCGCAACTTGGCAAGAGCCCAAGGGTTTTGTAAGCTGAGTTGCTTGTTTACCCCTTTTTCCTTGGGCTAGGGTTTATACCCTGTTGACCCAATTTGTCACTACCTTAGGTTTCCTTATATTATGATCTATAAATCCAGGACAACCCCATTGTCCTAATAACTTGGTTGGTCAAATTGCTTCTTGGGAACTCACCACTATCCCAAACTCGGCATGACAGTTCCCAAGGGGAAGTGTTGTAGTAGGGCAACTACTCAATTCTCAGAGAAGCTAATTTGTAATTAGAACTTGCTGACCTTGCTCTAAGGTGTAACGGTACTATTTTGTGATTTAGACACAAGAGCATATGATGTAGCAGCTTGTAGCATGAGATCAATATCTGACTTGTGGGATTATATATTTCTTCGTACAGTCTTTCTTGATCAAGAACACCTTTGATCAAGATAAGGGCTTGGGAATCCTCTTGACCCAATCCAAACCCTAAACCTACTAGGCCGATAAACGTTTTGGCCCTAGGGTCCCTAAATTCCTTACGGAAGTCTAGCATTTGGTCAATTGATCCTTAGGTGAGAACCTAGATCATTCTTGCACAGGCAA
>NW_028229981.1:0-37276 GCF_053477565.2 Lygodium microphyllum | reverse complement strand
CTATTAAATTGCTTTAAGCAATTGCGCGGATTTTTGGGACATCTAAATTATTATCGATGATTCATTTCTGCTTTGCAAAAGTGGCCTCACCTTTAAAAATTTTGCTATGAAAGGACACTCCTTTTAATTGGGTTGCTGCTTGTCAAGAAGCATTTGAATTTCTTAAGCAAAAGTTAATTGAAGGACCAGTATTGGCACCCCCAGATTGGACGAAAGAGTTCCATATTCATGTCGATGCATCTATGTATGTTGTAGGAGCTGTTTTATGCCAAGCAGATGATAATAAAGTGGATCATCCAATTTATTACACAAGCCATAATTTAAGTGATGCGGAAAGAACTTATACTATCACTGAGAAAGAATGCTTATCAATGGTATTTGCAGTGGAAAATTTTTGTCATTATTTATTAGGAAATAAATTTACCATTTATATGGATCATAAGGTGTTAAAGGATTTGCTTAATAAAGCAGAACTTTCAGGACGTGTGATTCGTTGGATGTTGTTATTTCAAGAGTTTGATTTTCACATCGTTACTCGTCCTGGTAGAGCTCATGTTCTAGTAGATCATCTTTCATGATTATTAACATTTGATAAGGAAGAAGGTGTGGAGGATGATTTGCTGAATGCATCACTTTTTACTGTGGAGACGCATGTTCCATGGTATGCTGATATTGCAAATTTTCTTAGTACCGTTCATTATCCACCTGGTGCTGATAAACGATGAAAGCAACAAATTTTAATGCAAGCACGCTCCTATGGATTATTAGGGGGTTACCTTTATAAATTCTTTCCACATGAGGATATCTATTGTCAACAATGTGTAAGGAAAGATGGATTTCATGTGGTTCTTAAGGCATTGCATGATGAGCCGTGTGGTGGCCATTTTGCTGGTGAATTAACTACAAGGAAAGTTCTATTAGCTGGTTATTGGTGGCCTACCCTCTTTAAAGATGCTTATTATTATTGTAAAAAATGTGATGTCTGTCAAAGGACTGGTCATCCTTCTAAGAGTTTCGCTACACCTTTGACACCTACATTGGCATTAGCACCTTTTGAGAAGTGGGAAATTGACTTTGTGGACCCAATTGATCCACCTACCAAATATAGATCTAATCGTTATATCTTGGTTAATACTGATTATATTACAAAGTGGGTAGAAGTGAAAGCGCTTATAAGACGGATAAAGCCATTAAGGTGACTAAGTTTATGTATGAGAATATCATTACATGTTTTGGTTGCCCATTGGAATTAGTAAGTCAGATGCATGACAGGTTCTTATATGCTCAGAGGGGAGAGGCCTATTGTGGTTCTTCTTTTGTGATCATTTTTTGTTTGCAATACCATCCACCTTTTGGTTGTAAACAGTGTCAGAGGCATCTTTTCGTCCATGATCAGCTTCTGTGTTGGCAGTGTCACACATATTTTCGACACTATGGTACCACTACCATGCAAGATGCTATAGGTTACACTTATCAATGCCATGATTATGATAGTGTATTCTCACTTGAGCGTGGTGTTGTTAAGTCTAGGGTGGGTAGAGAGCAGCAAGAATTTTCCCGATATCAAGCTGTTGTTTACCGTTTTACTCCATCATATGCCGATGATCAAGTGAATTGGCCCTATTGGGCTTATATCTGTTGGTATATGGATACAATCGAGGGCTACTCTTTAGGATGTTTACTAGTGGCACCTATGCCCTATTATGACGATGCAGCTACGGCTTCGCTCCATGATGTGATGGAGTTTTTTAGTGATGCACCTAATAGCCAGTCTATGACCTCTGATGTGTCTACGTTGGAGGCTATTTATGAGCATGCTTTCGTTGATAGGCTTGACTTAGATAGTGTGGATGATTTTGGCTTAGGGTTATTGTTTATAGTAGAAGATCTTAGGGAGTTTGAAGATTTTAGTTTAGATATTTTGTTTTCTTAGAGTCTTTTGGAGTTTACTTTATTCTACATAATTTTTTAAAAATATACAAAAATAATAATCCTTGAAAATAGAAAGAAAAAAAAACTTTTGGTTTATTGATATCTTTACATTTTATGTTTTAGCACATTTTAGTTTAGTTAGTCTTCACATGGTTAGCTAGTTAGTTGCACGCACGGTTGGGATACTCCTTCAATGCTAGGAGCTCATTACAAGGCAATTTGACTAGATGGCTGATTTTCAAAGGAGTTTCACTCTTTATTGATCTAACATACTAATGGGTTAGTGGTTGAGTTCTGTGCAGGTTTAATGATTGTTGCAATTTGCGAATCACTATGTGATTATCTTCGCAATTATCTTGGAGTTGCAATATCCATATACATAACATGTTGTTTCATATCTAATTTATCTATTTATATTTTTCTAAAATAAGAAAAAGTTAAAAATATAACTTGATTGAAATCATTTAGATTTTTTCCAACCTAAATACTTACAGAAGAAACACACCCCTCAATTTTTAAAACACAAATACACCGAAAGATTTATAATCAACTTAGTCTATATGAGAGTCCACCCACATGGGATGGGGCTTTAGCACCAGAGAGTGATTGAAAGGGGGTGATGTGTGTGCATGACATAGTGAATTTCATTGTATAGAAGTCTGATTGGAGATCCAATAGAGTTTTTCCCTATCTTTTTGTCATTTTCGTAACGATGTGGTCTAGCTGAATAACAAGGTTCTCTCCACAAAATTTTGAGTAGGAGTAGGGTGGACAAGAGATGTTGAGTTGATGAGTATCTTTGCTTATCATTTGCCTATCCAGAGTGACTAGTATTATGTGCTAGATTAGACACCTCGAGCGAAGTTGTTGAGCTAAAATTTTTGACCGTTCAATTAAGTGATGCATTCTTAGCCTTCTAGTTGATCCTTTATAAAAACAAAACTTAAATTCCAATCCTAATAACAAAAGTTCGAAAGAGTCTATATACTTATTCTTCAGAAGGCAAGAAAGAAAGAAAGAAAGAAAGAAAGAAAGAAAGAACGCCCTGAGACTACAAGGTTAAAGGAAGGAAAAAAACCAACACCAAAAGAAGATAGCCATCGCCCTCTGAGGTCCTAGTAGGCTGTAGGGATTTCCTTGATGGGTGCCCTGCGTTTGATGCCTTGCACCTCTTTGGGGTGGGACCTTTTGGGAAGGAGAATCAATGTATATACTCTTTTGGCATTGAAGGAAAGCCACTACTATTTTTTTAAAACAAAAAATTAAAAAAACTCTGGAGCATTGGAAGTTAGGGACCCTTGACTGGTTGTTCTAGTAGAACATGGAGGGTTAGCAACTAAATCATAAGAGTCCTATTTGGTGTCGTCATGTTAGCTTGCTTTGTTTGGGTTCTTTATTAGGCATGGACCTTATCAATGAGGCTATTTTGGAAGAAATATTTCTAGTAGGATAGTACTGTGGCATTTTCTTGTCTAGAGGGATTATTGTTGTTTAGTAGCTCTAGAAAGCTTCCTAGTTGGTATATTCTATGCACTAGATGAAGCTATGTTATGCACTTAAGTGGGGAGAGTGAGTAAGGGAATGTTAGTATGCACAAGTTTTTACACAACTTAATTGAATATTTGCTTTTCTGGATTTATAATATGACACTAGTAAATATTTTCCTATCTTTTCAGTGTCTACTAGTTTTCTATGTGTGGTTTTGCGATTCTTGTAGCTATGCTCACGAGGACACTTCTCAATTAAGTGAGAGAGAGTATATTTTTATTTTGAAGTTGCGTAATAGTGCTCGTGGTAGCACTATTCGTGATATAGTTGTGCTCGTGAGGACACTTTGCAATTAAGTGGGGGAGAATGACAACACCTAGAAACAATGCCTACTATTGCAAAAATTTTAGCAAAATTGTACACAATTGGCACATTGTTATCATCTTTTTACATTAATTTAATGCAGATGCGGTGCTCCTTATTGCTATTTTTGGAGGTCATGTCTCTACAGTCTGGTCAGGAGATGTCGGTACAAGTTCTTGTATGGGAGAAAGGTAGTGCTATAGATGAAAACTGATAGATTTCCTTGGTGAATCCACAATGGAAAAGCAACTAGTTTGTAACCCAATTCTTCTAGCTCCATGGGAATTAAGATTAAGGTTTTCCACGACTCTCCAACATAGCCATAGTTATTAAAATCTCAAATTTTCCATTTTGGGTATGCCCACAACTACATTACAAAAAAAAAAACCTCATCTTATCTTTTCAACAAAGAGCATCAAACAAAAACACATTTACCCCAAAATCATTGAGCTAGTCTTAAAATACACTACAAGTCCAATAAGGTCTTCATTATCGATTCGACATGTATTAGAGAGCCTATGTGTTTCTAGCATGACAACGATGAGTGTATTCTCTGGGAGATCTATCAAAGGTCATCTTTCTATTAAGTTGTGACTACAAGCATGCAGGAGGGGAGAAGATTAGTGAGTATGAATAGACGTGTCTTGCATGTTGATGGGCTCTTTGTGTGTGATTTTGGAACCAAACTGATTGAGTTAGGAGGATGTTTACCATGGCTACGAGCTAGGAGGGAACTCCTATGGGCAATGCTCAATTGACATAAGAACCATAATAATGGTTTTAATTAAGGGTTAGAAAGGAGGGGAAAGAAAATGAATTACAAGAGAAAATTTAGAAAATTAGCAAGAAGGAAAGGATGCTATGTGAAAAGAAGGAGTCGTGAAGATGAAGGATGGTGCCATCATAGTGGAAGATGGAGAGATGGAGAAGGGGAAAAGGCTACGATTGCTGGTGGAAGAGGATTAGGAAAGGAAGAGGAAGCCCAAAGGGAGGCAATTGGAGAAGAGGGAGTTCATTAAAGAAGAAGCAAACGTGATGAAGAAGAGGGTGCCATCATGCTACGATGAGGTGTGCATGAGAGAGAGAGAGAGAGAGAGAGAGAGAGAGAGAGAGAGAGAGAGAGAGAGAGAGAGAGAGAGAGAGAGAGAGAGAGAGAGAGAGAGAGAGAGAGAGAAAGCAAACCTGATGAAGAAGAGCGTGCCATTTTCTTGAACGCCATCAATTGGAGAAAGGGAGAGAGATAAGAGGATTTCCAAGCCATCAAAACTAGGAAGATTGCAAGGAAATTGTAGTTGGAGACTACAAAGAGGAGAGGATTGAAGCCAATGCCTCTCCCATGAAGATTGCCATGTCTTCTTCTCCAATCTCAAATTTGGAGCTTCAATGTACCCCCTTCTTCTGAAGTGATAGGGTAGGAGAATTCTTTGTTACCTTCCAATCGCTCCAGTTTGCTCCTAATTCTATGGACAGGTGATGGAGATATTGAATTACTCTCCTCCCCCCCTTAGTCATAAACATGAAACTATGGAGACTAAGCTCTTAAGCTTGAAATTAATCAAGATTAAGTCTTAAGAGAGTTATAAGTGGCTATTCCCATGGCAACAATGCAATTCAAAAATGAAAACTCAAGCAAGTGGGAAATGATGATATAGCTGTTGGGAACGAATTGATAGACTCTCCTTGGCTGGATTGCAAAGGACATGGCTCCCAAAGACGCAATTATGATTCTCATACTTGTCGTAAGTACCTTAACTTGTTTAACAGTAAAAAGTGATTTCGTATAAATATTTATTTATTTTATAATTTTTATAAAATGCATTTGAACCTCATCTTCAACTCTATATAGTTTTTGGAATTTATTAGGTCTAATTTTATATTTAAAAAATAAAAAATAGTAAAAATCTTTAAAATGGCTTAAAATGGTATAAATAAATTTTTATAAAATATTTAGCTAAAAATTATGAAACATAATAATTTTGTAATGAATTCTTTAATTTTGAAAGTATTTTTAGTTTTTTTAGAATTTTTGGAAGATGTTTAATATGTCTTAAAAATAAAAAATAGTTATTTTGGATGAACATTACAGTATTTTTTGATTAAAAATGATGTTTTTAATTCAATAAAAATTAGGATATTTTATAGAAAAAAAGAGAATATAGTTTTTAATGTTTTATAAAATGTTCTTGGGGTTAGAAAAATAATAATTTGATGTTATTATTTTGAATATTATTAATATAAAATATGATGTGTTTAACTTTATGCAAATTAAAAGTGTTGACAAGGTATTAAGTTATACCAATATGGGACAAGGAAAATGTTTTTAAAATAAAATTAGATTTTATGGGTTTGTGGAATGTTAGTTGATTTGATAATAAAAGGAATTAGATAGAACTAATGGATTTATGCTCTGAAGTTAATTCTCGAATGGATAAAAATCCTAGGTTTAGTGTTTTAGTGTCCAATACAAAGATAAAGACGAAGTGCGAGAATATGCAAGTTTATTAAGTTCTCGATATTAGATTAGTTGGACTACTACGAACGAGTGTCGTAACTATTAAGGAAGGGTAGAATAAATAATAGAAATTAGTTATCAATATCACCTACTCAGTACAATAACTCCTAGGAGTTGGCTTGACAACCTGGTTAAAAGTGGCTTGGTCTTTGGCTGGTCAATTTCACCATATGAGCTTGAAGAGAAGCTTGAAAAAGAAGAGACAAGAACATTGTCTTGAAAAGTAAAAGGAATTTTAATAGCCTTTGACTCCAAAACCAGAATGATTTTCTAAATTTATCAATCATCTACCATTTTCTTCTAGATCTCCCTCAAATTGCACCAACAATAGTCACAATTAACTGGAACTCTTTTAGTCACTATTAAGTCATGTAATCAAATTGTAACTAGATTTTACCCGTTCTATTGTATCTGTAACATAAAAATTACTTGAAAAGCTTCAACTAGGATTAAAGCAAAGCCTTGATACCAATTAAAATGGTTAAATTTTAGCTAAAAAGAAATATATTGATAGATCTATGAAAATACAAGAAAGCTAGAGAACCATAGCCATTTCTTATTAAACTACTCTCATAACAAAAAAATAGCCATAGCCAAGAACCAAGATAAAGTGACAATGGACTACATGACGCACACCTTATGCAATGGTGGCCATGGAAACACACTTTCATGAAACACGAGTGGAGAACCTCAAGTTCCACAAGGATATTTACAATTGGTTTGGGGTATAGTAGCACATTCTTACCTTTTATAGTCATCCACTATTCTAAGGTTTGGGCTAGAAATTACTTCATTACACTTTGGTCTCTAGCTTACACTACGATTGTCCATGGTCCCTTTTAGCTTTTGCAAGGATGAATAGTATTTTTCATATTTGAAATGAGTGGATTGAAGCAAAGCATCGGGTCACATACTTTCTTTACATAACTGTAATAAAGGATCTACAATGGTCCCAAGATGGTAGCTACATTCTGATGTGGTTGTGTTGGGGTTATTAGGGTAAGCCCATTGGATTGCTTTGATCATCGACATTCTTAGTGGTTTCCCAAATTAAGGATCCTTTTGGTATAATACCTTGAAAAGGAAAAGAGAGAGGCTTCTTAGATTGAAGAATCTAGCATTATCTATCTTAAGGTGAATTGAGAGCATGTGCTTGTGTTTTGTGTAGCTTTATGTATAGAGCTATGGTTTTTGCTCTTAATGCTTTAAGGGGATGTGGATGTGTACGTACTTAAATTCATTCATCAAGAGAATGGTGTAGGGTTAAGTGAGGCCAAGAAAAGACTTTGGCATTGACTCTAGACTTGTCATTATCCTTATGGATCTTTGGGATATTGTAGATTATCCTTGGGATTGTTGTGTTTGAGTTTGAGTTAGTCAATCCTAAGCACTAAGATGCTAAACCATACCAACACTCCTTAGTATCCTTAACTATGGGTGCTTAGGTTTCCCTTGGTATAGCTAAGCACGTAGCAATGTGTGAAAGTAACCAAAGAGCCTATGAAGAATGATCTAAGGAAGTATAGGCCTAGGGTGTGTGGGATATGTAATGTTCATGTTTGTCCTTGCTTACGGATTGGACCATTAAGGATGCCCTAAGTTATTACTAGAGGGTGTGTGCTTGTTTAACCCCAAAAGTGTATGCCTACGAGATGTAAGTGTGCAACCTACATGAACACCTTATAATGTGGCTATATGTGCCTAGATGCAATTGTTGAGGACCTAGGCTAGACCTAGCTATTAGTGGCGAGAATGAGTGTGTCTCTATTGTTCTAAGGGTGGTGTGGGTGGATGGGGTCCTATTATGTTAGACCTAGCAAATATAAGAGAGGTGTCTATGTGGGAACTTGATGCTATACTATTTTCTTGAATATGGTGATAAATGCAAAAATGGTTGTGGTCATATATGAGGGCATGCCTAAAAGATGCGCAATGTTTATATGCTCTTAAACCCTAGCCCTAAGTGTGTTTTAGGTGTGGTTACTCATGCTCTAAGCTATACTAATAGAGTTATGATCTATGCAAATGTGTGTGTTTCTAGTGTGATGAGGAGAGATTCCTAGAACGTATTGTACACTTCACGATTAGGCGTGCATTTTGGTATACCTAAGGTGGAGACCCTATTCTATGTGAGATACCCAAGTGAGACTTGTCTATGAGTACCCTTATGGACATAGAAGACTATGCCTATGTCCTATTATGTGTGTAGGCTCCCATGCTTAATCAATTGTCACCTTAGTGGGTGTGTATGTAAATATATGTGCCGATGTGGTGCAGTGTTGTGCACAAATGTCCAATTGTCTCCTATGCCCTATTGTGGTATGGTCCATGACTATTGTACCTTATCGAGTATGTGAATACATGCCTTTGAAGGTTTACCATTGGCTTTGGGGATTCCATCGAGAAATAGGCACCCTAAAATCTCTTAAAGTACATCAATTGTAGAGAGGCATTTGCAAATGACTAGGTTATTTTTGTACAAATCTCACCTCTGTCTACTTCAACCACCTCACTCCTTGATAGGTCATGGAATATGGCATATGATCAACATGGCACTAACTACCTTCTTGGATGGCCACCTTCATTTTGTTACTCGATGAAGCTAAAGACCCCCTTGTAGTCACAATGAGTGATAAAGAGCATGTGGAAGGGTTGCTAAAAGATGCCCTTGACCCAAAGCCTTTACCAGTGGGTCAATGCCAAAGCAGAAGTTGAGATTGTAGAAAAGGTAGAACCTCTAGGCCTTATGGTTGATAGAGCTATAGTTGTTGTAGAAAACACCATGTGTAATGGCTTAGATGAGCAAGAGAATACAATATCTACCATTGATACAAATTGTTGCATAGATAGCATGAGCAAAGTCTTCATCGATGATAATGAATTTGTGTTTCTCTATGATGTGGAGCAATTTTTTGGAGCGAGGGAGAATGTTGGCATCAATGAATTCTCCCTCTTGTCTAATGATCTATCGATTGATTATAATAACAAAAAGATTGAAGACATAGAGAGCATGCTCATGGCTCTTAGAGATAACATCAACTTGACGAAGCATGCCACAATTGGCACCCAAGAGTTCGAAACAATACAAGGCATCTTGATGGTAGGATAGATATCCCTAGAAGAGCAGTAAGCCCCTCAATTGACAAGTCTAAGTCAAGTCTTCTTGACCAAATCCTCAAGAGGTTTCTATCAATGCTGAGTAGGAAGTAAGTGTATTAGTAGTTTATCTAACCACTTTGTTTTACTATGCATACTATTTTGAGCCAACTTCATATCAATGTAGGTTGTGCTCGACATCGATGACTTTATAAGTCGCTAGAAGAATTGGGGAGTATTTAGGAAGGATGCCTTTGAGAGGGCACTACATTGGTTGAATCTCCACTAGCAATATAGCGATTATTCATGCTATTTTCATTGTGGGTGGATGGGCTCAACTCTCAATCTTGAAAGCCCTATCAAAAGTGCTCCATCACCCCCCCAAATATGCACAAGATGATCCTTGTGGAAAAGGAGTTGGTGAAGCATGTATTTGGTGCATGCCTATGCAGAAGGGTGCTACAAGCCGTGGGTATTGGAAAAGCCATAGGGGCCAACTAGGCAGCCATGTAGGAGAGCGTTTAGGTTTCTACCAAAGGCTAAGAAGAGATTCAATAGGTCCATGAGAAAATCAAGCACTTGAAAATGGCCTGAAACTTGTATTGAGCCCATAATACCAAGCAAAGCCTTGTTTTTAAAAAAACCCTTGTACTCTCCAATATAATACAAATATACTTTCCTTAAAATCTATTTCTTGAAAATATTTTATACTTTTTATATTTGAATATCATAATATTAAAGTATTTTATGAATTGATGTTATATGGTAGTATGAAAGATGATAAAAATATAATTAAAATTTTGATTTGAAATAAAATTATTGTTTGACATGCAGATAGCTTAGTTTTGTCTCAAAATGTAAAAAATGACATAGTGTCCAGGATCTCCTAGGTAGCTCATCTGGTAATTATTTTCGTCATTTTTTGGCATTTTGGAACAAAACTAAGCTATTTGGCCTATCACATAACAATCATTTTTCATTATAAATTTTAATAGCTTCACACATACTTCATTACTTACATTATGCATGTTAAATTGTCATTTGGCAAATGAGAAAGGCTAAGTGGTTGAGTACTCATTCTAAATAATTGTTGAGTTTTCACTTGATATTCCAAATTGAAAATTACACCATCATGCACAAATATAGTATGAGACATTCGAGGTTGATAAAAAGAAAAGAAATTTCATTACATATCAAAGTTTTACAAAAGATGTTGCATTACATCATGCATTACAAAAACTCTAGGCCCTTGGCATCATTAATCTCTCTCCCCTCTTATCCTTCTATTTAACTGCATGTCTCTTTGCATGATGGTCACTCACTTGACATGAATTATGCACAGATATACATCCTAAAAAAGGGAGACAACGTAAGCTTATGTGAATTCTTGGATAGCCTCCAATGCAATCCCTTCCATGCAAAATCGACCTCCAATAGAGTGAAAGATTTCCTTCACTAAGCATGCAAAGGGTACTTTCTTGATTAATAGTTTTATACTCTTCAGGTACTTGAAAATCTTCCTAAGGACTTCTAGGTGATAGTTCTTCCTCCTCTTTAGCCTTTTCCTTAGGACTTGTCTAATTGGACCTCATTATGTTTATCATCTCTATGCTTCTTGTGGCAGAGCTTGGAGGTTGGGGCTTAGATGTGAGTTTCTTAATAGGGGCTAGTTCTGGAGTGGGGAGGAGGGGTATTGGAGAAGGAGAAGGAAGTGCTCTAGGTTGCTTGGTTGGCAGCTTGGGACATTGCATGGGGCCTTTGCCACATGTCAAGTGCCCCTCAATTGCATCTATGCTAGGCTCGGCTTATCAATCCTACTCCAAGGCCTATTAATGCCATCATCAATGCTGCCCTCAGTATCATTATTGCCACCTTCTTCATCTATAGAAGTGTCATTTTCATTGTTCTCCGGATGATTATTGTCACCTTCCACATCTTTGCTTGCTTCTTCGTCTTCAAAAGGGTCTTCTTGCTTAGGAGATCTTTTTAAGGTCTCCAAGGCTAATCTAGGAGGGTCTTGGAGTCTTTGAATGGACTTGGAGAGATGGGGAGAGGAATACAAGATAGCGAGGTAACATTATTGTTAGAGACATCCCACTAGCTACAGCCGATTGCCTTGCCATGGTGGACTTGTGAATACTTGGCATTGGCCTTAATCTGGTAGTGGACATCATCGTGTAGTTTGCTTGGTACAAGTCATGAGGTGGATTAGAAGAGGAGAAGAAAAGACAATAACAGAAGTATGAAATAAGAAATGAACTAAAAATTTTCTATTTATATGAAACTTGGTATTAACGTTTAAGAGGGTTTTACATGTGGTTTTATGTATGTGCCCATTTTGACCCTTCCCTTTGCCTTGTTATGCACTATGCTATATGTGTATTCACTGTAGATGTGTTTTGCCATCTTTTCTTATTACGCGCTTGAATTTCTTGCTTGAGATATTTGGCCAATGTGGTATCCTTAGTATTCTCCAATGTGATGGAGTGATCAATGATACACCTATAAAACCAATCAAATATTTTTACAAGGTGGCATTTCTAGTGTGACTAGTTGACTTATTTTTTAGGTAAGTTTTTTGTGTTTGTTTAGAGTAAGAATTTTTTGTGCCATTATATTCAATTTATTAAGCTTGAGAACTTGATTATTTTGGCCAAGATTGGTATTTTCTTAGATAGATTAGAGTTGTATTTTTTTGAAGCTACTAGACATCTTGAATCATGTATACTTTCTTACTGCTATCTTTGCACATCACAGGGATTATGGAGTCACAAACCCATAACATTATACTTATCACATACACTGCACTTCAGAGTCATCTCTTGATTTTTTTCAATTATTTCCATGCCATGGGTTGGTGGATTTATACACTCTTTGTACCATCGTTGAGCACTAGCATGGCATGATGCCCACTACTACTATATGTAGTAAATCTTAGAGGCACACACACTTGATAAAGCACCTCCATTGTACACTTACTATTTTTGCACACACAAGAGTAGGGATATTCGTCATGGAATTAGGAACCTCAGGATGAGGGGGAAAGGTGGTTGGATGAGTTTGGGGATCGTGAAAGACACCTTCACTTGTGAAACGGGTTGTTTACCAAGAGGGTGTTTGTGAGATTTGGGTGGGTGGATGATGCCAAGAGGCATATTCCACGATGGATTTCGTGCCACGGTGGATTCCGTGCCACGGTGGATTTCGTGAGGTTTTGCGGTGGATTCCGTAGAATTTTATTACCGGGGCTCATACACAAAGTGGATTCTTTGTGCGAGAAGTCGATGGGGACACCTATCCTTTTTGGGCGTTTTGTTACTTTTATGTGTACATGGGTGATTCCATAGCGGGTGATTTCGCAAAATACATATTTAAATTAATAAATGTTTATGAGTTTAGAGTGCGCACTCGTGATAAATTAAGGTTAGGATTGATTTCTAACCATTTTATTTATGTAGCTGAAGACTGCTAGGTATTCACTTTTGTCAGTTTAATTGTATTATTTTTCTAACAATTGTGAATGCTTCAGTTGATGTGTAGAGCAAGCAGCGGTGGCAGTGGAAAGCATTGAAGGATAGCATGTATTCAAAGTTATCATCAATATTTTGATAGGCGCGTATCTTAGGCATGGTGCCTATATTTTGACGCGCTTATTTATTAAAGTGCTTGATATTTATTTATTATTTTTGTATGTGCATGGGCGCACGATTTAAATATTTGTATTGGATATTGTATTTGGGTACCGCCTAACTTCTTGGACACCCATTAGCTTTAATTCTTTATTGGCACAAAAGTAAACTCAAAAGCTAAAGCGTATTATTTTATAATTTGGGCTATTATTTGAGCTTGAAGATGAATAATATATGAAATACATGCTTTGTGGAGCGCTCACACAAGGCATGGGGGAAGATTGCACCCAATTGGTCTGTTTTCATGTCGTGCAAGCTTTCTTCATTGATTTGTGTGCAAAAAGTAGAGTTCTTTTGTTCTTGGGGACCTTCTGACGCTCACTACGCGCGCATACGACGACCGATCTGTGCACCAGTGGCATCAGAGTGAAGCTGAGATCGAGAGCTTCCAATCGCTTACCATCTTGTGCGAAGGCGGAGCTCTTGGAATGATTGAGCTCTACAGTCAGTTTCGTCACGAACCGGTCAATACCAATGTGTTCCTGGTGGTCAAGAACCCCCATCTGCACCCTCTGATCGCGAAGGACCAGCCTTTGTAGGCGGAGGACCACATGGATATCTCCTTCTTCAAGTCATCTGTATACAGATAAGAAAACTCTCCTTTCATAGCCAAAAGCTTCAAAGCTTTAATACAAAGCTTTATAAGCTTTATAAGAAGCTTATAAAAAGCTTCAATCAACGATTTTTCAAATTGGCGGCAACGGCATGTTCTGGGCGGCATCGAATTCGTCGCCAACATCCTCAGATACATGAAAATCACAAGGCCACTAAAGACTTACTCCAACAACTCTCATAGAGGCAGTTCACACACAGAAGCACAGAATCACTGTATTACTCTCTAGTAGACTCTGTTCACACTTGCAGACTTGCTGAACCAGTTTCAGCAAACGCAGAAGGCCATACACAGATTATATGCCGTTTCTACGCAGATGGTTGTGACAACGAATACCACGTACGCAAAAGAGAAAGACCATAAAAGCCAAACAAAATATACAAGCCTTGTATATCTGCCTTTGAGCTACGCTCATCTCACTAATAAGATTTCGAGAGTGTGAGGCTTTTGGATTTTACAGGATGACTGAATAAAACATCGGCGATTTTATGGCTGAAGGTGATTTACCCGAACCAACGATGGAGCAAAAGTTGGATTTGATTATGATGCAGCTCGAAGAAGAACGAAGAGCCTGACAAGCTTTGCTAGTTCAATTGGCCAATTTGCAACGATCTACCACCAACCAAGATGGATCGCAACCCGAAGATCTTATACGACGTACCATCGATGCGACACTTGAAGCCCAATCCATCTGCAAAGAAACAAAGATAAGTAAAAGAAACTTCAAATTTCGTACTTTCAATGCGATGGAAAGACTATACTTGCTTTTATCAGTCAATTTGATGATTATTTCCATGAAGAAACATATGCTGAGAAAGACAAAATTAAATGTGTCACTAACCATTTAGTTGATCGAGCATCCTTATGGTGGACTGTGGTCCGCAAGAGCGTTGATTGTCCCACTACATGGGAGACTTTCCAAAAGAAATTTTTGCAGAATTTCCTTCCTCCTCAATTCCATGAAAAATCCATCAAGCAATGGGATCTTCTACAGCAAAGAGAATGCAAACCTATTTCCCAATACATTGAACGTTTCTGGAATGCCCTACTGCAACTAGGCATGCTCGAAGATGTACCTGAAGTGACTCACAAACACAAGTTTATGTCTGGCCTACTTGGACATTTCTATGCGGAAGTCAATATGTTCAAGCCAACAACCCTTGAAGATGCAATTTCCTTGGCTCATGACACTGAAGACAAGATTCGTGGAAGAGACAAGTGACCACAATAATTTCAAACTAATGGTAACTATGGTTCCAAACAATTTAATTCAAATTCGAAGATTCAATCAAAGTCGTTTTCTTCCATCTTCATTCCGTAAGTCTTGGACACGACCACCTGCTTTGCCATCAAACACCAATCCAAACTATAAGCCATCCTCACAGTCAAATCCCAACATTCCTAAACTTCCTGCCATTACCAATAATGTATCTAAAGCCAAACCCATAATTTGTTACAAATGCCATCAACCTGGACATCTAGCAGCCAATTGTCAATTGAAAAAGCCACCTGTCCATATCAATTATCTTGGAGCGATCGAAGAAGAAGAACGTGAGGAAATGCCTGACTTTACGGAAGATGATGACGACATTGGTACTACTTCGGATACTTTGCCAGGTATGCCAACTCCCCATTCTTTGTTAACAATGAAATGTTTTGTGCATGGTAAAGAAAAGACTATTTTACATGATGATGGGAGCACACATGACTTTATTTCTACAAAGATAGTTAAAGAATTGAATTTACAAACTGTTTCTACACATTATCACATTAAAGCTGCATTCCTAGGAACAATATATAATGGAACACAAGAGGTGCATAATTTAGAAATTAAAATTGGTGAATATACTGAACGAAGGAATTTCCTAGTTGTACCTTTGCAGTCTAGTGACATTATCTTAGGAATGCCTTGGTGTCATCAATACAATCCTGATATAGATTATTCTACGCATTCAATTAAAATTTATTTTCAAGAAAAACAAATCACATTGCATGGTATGCACGCTTCTAATAACTTTCCACTGCTTACTCATACTCAAGCTAAACGTGCATTACGTAAAAGTAGCAAATCTTATTTAATATGGGTGAATGAACTTCAAGCTAAAGAAAAACAGATGCATCCTAGGCATACACAATTTCTTGCCCAATTTCAAGATTGTTTTGCTGTTGATTTACCACCTGGACTACCACCTTCACGTCCTGAAGATCACAAAATAGATTTAATTCCTAGAACACAACCACCATGTAAAGCACCATATAGACATAACCAAATTGAACAGAAAGAAATTCAAAATCAAATAGAGAAATTGCTTAATAGAGGATTAATCAAACCTAGTAGTTCTCCATTTGGTGCACCTGTTTTATTAGTCAAGAAGAATAATAATACTTATCCCATGTGCATTGATTATCGTGCCCTAAATAAAATTACTGTTAAGAATAGATATCCAATTCCTAGGGTAGATGATCTTATGGATAAGCTACAAGGATCTGCCATATTCAGTAAGCTAGATCTTAAATCTGGTTATCACCAAGTAAGATTGGATAAATCTGATATATTCAAAACTACATTTAGAACACAATTTGGATACTATGAATTTCTAGTTATGCCTTTCGGTTTAACTAATGCACCAGCCACATTTAGTCGTATGATGAATCGCATATTTCTGAAACATCAGCATTGTGTTATAGTATTCTTTGATGATATATTAGTATTCAGTAAAAATGAGAATGAGCATTATGAACATTTGTCTTTAGTTTTTGAGTTGTTCAAAGACAATCAATTGTATGCTAATCCAGAAAAGAGTGAATTCTTTCAAACAAAAATTGAATATCTAGGACATATTATTTCATCAGAAGGTATTAAAGTTGACCCTAAAAAGATAGAAGCAAATTTAAATTGGCCCATACCCAAAAATGTGCATGAGTTACGTTCTTTTTTAGGTCTTGCTAGTTTTTACAGAAGTTTGTGCGGAATTTTTCATTGCTTGCATTACATTTGACTAAACTTTTAAAGAAGGGTATTGTTTATAACTGGTATGATAATCAACAAAAATCCTTTGATTTATTGAAACATGCTTTAACTCATGCTCCTGTATTACAACTACTTGACTTCAATAGACCATTCTTTTTAGTAGTTACTGACGCTAGTGGATCTGGAATAGGAGCCGTACTTATGCAAGATAATCATCCCATAGCCTATTCTAGGCTGTAATCTTAAACCATCTGAACTTAAATATTCTATATATGATAAAGAATTGCTAGTTGTAGTACAAGCCTTACGTCAATGAAAACATTATTTAATGGGATCTGAGTTTATGATCAAAACTGACCAACAAAGCATTAGACATCTCCTTAGTCAACCACAAATATCTGACCGACACATTAAATGGGCCGCTTTTATTCAAAGTTTTCATCCCCTTATACAATATCAACCAGGAAAAGAGAATATTGTAGCTGACACTTTGAGTAGAAGACCGACAATTCATAATATTTCTATGATATCATTTGATTCCCTTATCCCTATGAAAGATACTTATCATCAGGATCTTACTTTTCAAGCTGATTGGAATAAACTAGTTGCAAATAATTGGATTCCTATTGATTCATTGTCTTACAATAACAAATTCATGTCTTATTAAAAAAGATTATGTGTGACGGTTCCATTTCGATCATTTGTTTTGCATGAGATTCATTGTCCTCCATATCAAGGTCATAGAGGAATTATATCTGCTTTGCGTACATTGACTGAAGATTTTTATTGGCCACATATGGACACTGATGTATCTAACTTTGTATCTGAATGTTTAGTTTGTCAACGAGTTAAAAGACACCATGGTAAACAATATGGTTTACTAATGCCATTATCTATTCCATCACGACCATGGGAATAGATTTCAATGGATTTTATCACTGGTTTACCTAACACTAAAGCTAACCATGATATGATTTGGACTATTGTAGACAGGTTTAGAAAACAAGCATATTTTATTCCATGCAAGAAAACTTTAACTGGATCTCAAGCTGCTCAATTATTTTTGAAAATTGTTTTCACTAACCATGGTTTACCAAAAGTTATTATTTCTTATCGTGATTCTAGATTCTGTAATAATTTATGGATTACTTTGTTTGCTAACTTAGGAACAAAGATTGATTTTTCATCTGCATTTCATCCTGAAACAAACGATCAAACAGAAGCTACTAATAGTACTATTTTAGATCTTTTGTGTGCTTACACCATTTCAAAACCACACACATGGGATACGCATCTACATTTACTTCAATTTGCATATAATAATACACCATATACAGCTACAAAGAAAACACCATTTGAAGTTATTTATGGATATTGATTGTCTACACCTGTTGCATCATTATCAAACAAAATTCAGACTATTGATGATATTGCTAACATGCATGCCACTATTTTTGATGAAGTTAAAGATATGATTGCCAAAGCCTAGCAATCATATACAAAACAAGCAAATAAGAAAAGACAGGCTATGAATTTTAAAGTTGATGATTATGTTTGGTTACGAATAGAAAAATGAAGATTACAAAGTATAGATAAACACCCAGTTGTGAAATTAGCACCTAGATTTTATGGACCATTCAAGATCATACACAAAATCAATGACAATGCATTTAAATTAGAACTACCACAACATTCTAAAATCCACAACACCTTCCATATCAGTTTATTACGACCCTTTAGAGGCCAATTACATGTACACCCTATCTATGAAAACCCTCCTTTGCTAGATGATGAGACTGAAATCCTTGAGCCTGAAACTATTATAGATACTGACTTTATGACCACTAGAATTGGCCGTAGATATTCTAGATATTTGGTCAAGTTTAAAAATCATCCTGTTGAAGAGGCCCAATGGATGCACGCTAGAGACTTAAATGCTTTCCCCACTTTGTTAGCTCCACATTGAGCTAATAGCAATTGAGGACAATTGCTATCCCACCCCGGGGGTATGATGCCAGGAGGCATATTCCACGGTGGATTCCGTGCCACGGTGGATTTCGTAAAATTTTATTACCGGGGCTCATACACAAAGTGGATTCTTTGTGCGAGAAGTCAATGGGGACGCCTATCCTTTTCGGGCATTTTGTTAATTTTATGTGTACATGGGTGATTCCATAACGGGTGATTCTGCAAAATACATATTTAAATTAATAAATGTTTATGAGTTTAGAGTGCGCACTCGTGATAAATTAAGGTTAGAATTGATTTCTAACCAATTTATTTATATAGCTGAAGACTGTTAGGTATTCACTTTTGTCGATTTAATTGTATTATTTTTCTAACAATTGTGAATGCTTTAGTTGATGTGTAGACCAAGCAGCGGTGGCAGTGGAAAGCATTGGAGGATAGCGTGTATTCAAAGGTATCGTCAATATTTTGATGGGCGCGTATCTTAGGCATGGCACCTATATTTTGATGCGCTTATTTATTAAAATGCTTGATATTTATTTATTATTTTTGTATGCACATGGGTGCACGATTTAAATATTTGTATTGGATATTGTATTTGGGTACCGCCTGACTTCTTGGGCGCCCATTAGCTTTAATTTTTTATTGGCACAAAAGCAAACTCAAAAGCTAAAGCATGCTATTTTGTAATTTGGGCTATTATTTGAGCTTGAAGATGAATAATATATGAAATACACGCTTTGTGGAGCGCTCACACAAGGCATGGGGGAAGATTGCACCCAATTGTTCTGTTGTTCATGTCATGCAAGCTTTCTTCATTGATTTGTGTTCAAAAATTAAAGTTCTTTTGTTCTTGGGGACCTTCTGACGCTCACTATGCGCACATACGGCGACCGATCTGTGCACCAGGATCAGAGTGCAACAATTATTCTTTTTACTGAGTGTTGAGAGGTGAGGTGAAGGATTTAAACTAATCAAGGAAATGTGTTTGCATCTTATATGGCACACAGGCACTTGTAGATAGGCTAAGCACGAATTTTATTATCAATGCTTTTTTTTTGTGGCATTGTTTGTATGATTGCATGATGGCAATTTTCGACATATTTTTTCAAACAATCATGTGTGATTGAGCATGAAGTTCATCTTTGACATCATATTTTTTGTTAGGACACATAGCATTGGGGCAAAAAAGTAAGTACATTTGAAAAATAGTTCTCTATCGAAAAAGGAGGTTTCGAAATTACTATTCTTGTCGGCTTCATATATACAATATTTGCTCATATGGTGATGGATGAATATTTATGGAGTTGTTATTGACTTGTGGAGTTAGTTTTTGTGGCTTCTCAAAATTTTGACAACTTGAGGCAATGTGTTTTTCTTGAGTGTTTGCTAAAGCTTTATGTGTATGTGTTCTGCGGTTACACGAGGCTTAAGAGTTATTGGTTTGCTCATGTTTGGCAAATTATCTCATTGAGGTCCAAAATTTTGACAAAGTCAATAAATTTTTTAGCACTCTTTTCTTTCTTTTTTTCAAGCTATGTGTATGAGGCTTGTCCTTTTCACTGCTCATGAAACAACTTGACTACCTCCCTAGTGTGTTCTTGAAGTATACACCATGAGCTTGGGTAATGATACTTTTTTATACCTTGGCTGGTCCATACTTCCAAATCCTCTGTACTTCTCCAAAAAATATGATCCATGAGCATATAATATGTGCTACAAATATATGGAGCATCGACATTAGATTTGGAACATTAGATTATATAAATATAAAAGAATATGCAAGTAGTAGAGTTCAAGACATACCATGTAGTAGGTGATGTGGTTTCTCCCCTTGCATTGATAACTAGCTTTGTAAAATCATTGACAATTGTATAAAATTTAGCTTGAATGGAATGATCTATTCAAGGCTTTAGTCAGTATTATATACACTAGTTTATCAAAAGAATGCCAAACTTTTGCTTGCAAGCATTCTTAAGACTAGGATCTCTATCTAGATCTGTATTGCATTTGCACAAATCTTTCCACAGCTCCTACATTAACTTTGATGGGTTGCCATGCATATTGATTAGAATCTCTTTACCTTTGCCCTTCCACTCATTGATATTTCTATGCTACATCGTAAGTTAGACGTGAGACCTTAATGTTATATTAGGACAAGTCAATATCTTCCGGGCGTTACATCTTGTAGAAAGGATGCCTCACATACATTGTAACTTAACCAAGTCAACAAAAATATTATTGAAGTTATCATAGTCATAGGAAATCTTTCTAGCTTTATTTCCCTCCACTTCCATTTTGTCAATGATTTTTTAAAAATCTATTATTGAATCAACAATGGATCTATTTCACACTTTCACACTTGCCTTATAGCTCTAAGCCAAAATGGACAAAGAAAAATCATGTGCTTTATTTTTTTATGAGCCAATGCATTTTCTATCATACCGTATGTGGCCTCATTGCCTTGTTAGCTAATCTCGGTTATAACACATGCTATTTAAACTTTTTTCATAGATAAACTATTAAGAACATGCATAAGAACCTCATTTAAAGCAATAAGATAAAGGGCTTGGTGTTGAGGGTCTCTCAAAATTCCAACTAGATACTTGCATTTTAAGAACGCCTTTAGAAGCTCCATCTTTTGACCCTTGCCTTGGCCTCAAGAATCATCAAAAAAGTTTTGTTTTTGTTTTTTTTTAATTGTAGGAAATGTAGTACTTTTAGATTTTCTTTCAATAGGAAATGACGAACCTTAATGCTTGCATACATCTTTTTCGCACTCTACCATTCAAGGATAATGACAGTATTGGTAGATGATTCAATGCTTCCTTTCCTTATAATGCATGAGAAATTGCTTGCACATTTGCAACTTTGCTTTTGCAATGTTTTTATCTTCTTTCATTTGCTCCAAATCTTAGAAGCACAAGCCTTTTCCAAAATTTTACCAACATGAGGCCCAATTTCCATATGACAAGAATCCCAAAGAGCCTTATGGAAGATCTTGTGACAAGAAATGTGGTGAATCAAAACTGATATGACATGGCTAGATACATGCCATGAAGTGATAATGAAGGCCTTAAAAGTTATTATTAGGGACCATGAGGTGAACTTAATAGGCATAGATACTAAAAGGGCCATGATTAATTGTGGTAGTGGTTTGTTCAAGGTCATTCATACTACTTTGGAGAGGGCTAATGTTACATCGCTAGTCAAGTCAACCTAAGAAGTCCACTCTATCAACCAAAGCCCAAGTAACCACCTAGAGTCCCAAGCCCATCATGGTGGGTCTCATTCGTAGAAGCCTCAAACTCCAAGATCAGAAGTCTAACCACCTATAAATAAGGAAGCAAAGACAACATCCAAGAACCTAGAGAACTAAGGATTGAGGATAAAGGAAGGAAAATAAAAAAGGTTAGAAATTAGAAAACAAGGAAAGAAAAAAAATAAGAAGAGAAAATGTTGGCCAAAGAAAATAGGAATAAAACAAAAAAAAGAGTATCGGCCTTTGTCACAATCAATTTAGCATAAACCTTAATGATCTTTGCGTTACAATATGTGCAAAACATCAAATTCATTTTTTTTCCATTGTTATCAGTATTCTTTGTTCGAATAAAATTTGGAGATTTCTTCTTACTAGTAGCAAAAAATGAAGCTTTCCTTTATCTCTCTAATCAGTCAGGCTTGGTTTGCAATATGCATAATAGACCTATTTTGTCTAAATTTTTCTTCTTTTAGCAAAACAAAAACAAATTATTGAATGACAAATCATTTGGATTTCCTTTGATCATCAAATGAAAAGTAGATGCAAAACTCTTATAAGAATCTTGAAAACCACACTTTGCATAAGTGAACTATCTAGCAAAATCTCAGATGTAGTAAGCAACTACTCCTTAAGATCTTTAATCTTTGTCAAACAACGATTCATGGAGTCACCTTCATTGATACGTTCGCCCTCTAATCACTTATGCTAGCAAACAACACTAGGCTTATTTATTTCTTGATACGCTTAATAGACAATGTATTCAAAGCATGATCCTTTGCATCTCTGTCATCCCAATGAACCTGCTAAGGAGTAGGTGATGGTGCTAGAGCAAAACTAGGACGTACAACATCCTCATCAACAACATCTATTTTTTTTGGTTCTATTGTAGTTGTATCTTTTGAAACACCACCAAGACATCTTTCAATTCCATGTATAATGCCTTTATAATGTTCCAAAGCCTCTACAACCAGTACATGACACATAATGTAAGTCTATAATGGATAGTTGGTCCCATCCAACTTGTTCTCACTAGTTAACATATGTAATACATAATTGTTGCTAGCTATGGCCATTGATTCTACTTGATGCAAAATTTGTATGTATAGAGGAAAATATATACAAAACCAACATGTGCTATGTAACACAATATCAAGGATACTGTGAGAGCTCTTAGAATTGATTACTGTCAAAAATTCTACACAAAAGGATGAAATAACTTGCATTTTAGTAGTAGTACAAACAGAGACAAAAATGAATTTGAATATCTGTGAACAAAAAATCCAACAATGCTAAGCTCTTAGGGACTATCTTATAGTATTTTTCAATGTGCAAGTGCTCATTAAGTATTGTCCCAATCTAAGGAAATTAAGTGGAGGGTATTGCTAACTCTGTTTCCCAATAGATTTAAGCCCTACTTTGATACAAATCATTGGGACTAGGGTTGTAGGAATGCAAGTACAAAGCTTGAAGAAGAAGAAGCTTGAGAGAGCACAATTAAAAATATCTTTAGGGGTATGAATTGAGAAGATTTACAAGACTAAGTATACCTTGAATAAGTATATATAGGGTTGTAGGGAAAAACCTCTTAAATAGGGAAACAAGTGTCCTAATGGTTTGAAGTGTATTCACACACATCACGAGTGAAATATGGTAACAATTTGAACAATCTAATTTTGGCCACTCCATTCTTCTAAAATCTCAACTAATTAGCAACTTGATCAATTTCTTATAGGTGTCATTTTTAAATGTTTTTGACATCAATAGAATTTGGTGTTGATAGAATCTTAGATCTAGATCTTTCCTGTGACTATATTCCCAAGTAAGTACATCCTTAAGTTCGCTACATATGCATTAAATACAATGATGCAGGGCAGTGGAACTGGCTAATGCCAGTAAATAGCCTTCCCAATGTGTAGGGGCAATCACCACTGAATCTAGAGGGACAACTTATTGGCCCTCTAGAATGGAAAAAACATCCTGGTCACTCCTTTAAGGAATCTATATTATTTAGTCTCATTAATGTTATCTATAACCCTTCTCTTCATCCTTAATATTATATTCACTATCATCATGTGTCTTGTCTTCATTATCCTTGATGTAAGTGTATATTTTTCCCTCATTTTGATTAAAATGGATTGTAAAGTTCTAGTGGTACTTGGCTAGCTAGGTGTCTTCATTTAATTAGCTATACAAAGTAGGAGGCGAGGACACACAAGTGGAGTTTTAAGCATGTGTAGTGTCATGGGTGAGTCGTGTCTTGAGCAAGGCAATCAAGTGCTTCTAGACTGTTGGATCTAGAGTAGCATTGATATTAACAAGATTATTCTTTCTTTTCACTACTGCATCTTGATCAATTTACCTTCCTTAACACAAGTCACTTTTTGCATAGATGCTGCAAATTCATGTGTTTAAGTACTAGTGCAAAACTTTGACCGTATTTGAAGTTACCAAAGCTGCCACTTCTAGATCATCCACTTTTATTATTGGGATCAAGGTCAAGATTGTCCTCCAATTTTGGAAAAACTTCTTCATGAACCAAGATTCCCAAGTAAGTACATCCTTGAGTTCCTTGAGCAAGGCAATCAAGTGCTCCTAGAATGTTGGATCTAGAGTAGCATTGATATTAATGAGATTATTCTTTCTTTTCACTGTGTGCATCTTGATCAATTTATCTTCCTTAACACGAGTCACTTCTTGCATAGATGCTACAAATTCATGTGTTTAAGTACTAGTGCAAAACTTTGACCATATTTGAAGTCCACATAAATCTCTTCTTAAATAAAATTGGCCAATTTGGAAAATAGGCACCTCATGGATCAAAACCAAATCCATATTGGCTATTAAGAAAGCTTCTTCCTCATTATCTTCAAGCCCTTCCATCATATTGTTATATTCTCACCAAAGGGTCATGTAATCCACATCCCAATTATGAATAACTTAGGCTTGACAAAGATAGGATCCTCCTAATAGTAGGTGGTAGTCTTCTCTCATCATCTCCATGTTTAACACAACAATGGAAACCGAAAAGGAAATGCTTGTCACTTCAATCACCAGGGAGAAAAGTATGCCCTAGGGTCATACCTATTGCTAATTGGCTATCCAAGAAAGGAATGGAGTCATTGCCTACTTCATGAATGGAACTCTCAGCAAGTGACCATTGTGATAATATTGACATCTCAATTGCTATCCAACAACACATTGGTAATGATCCAACCACTATGCATGATCATCAGATCAAATAATGGGCCCAATAGATTATTTGAATGATCCTTTAAAAATAATCTCATAATGTGAGAACCAAATTTAATAGATGATCAAGGGGGATACTGATTGAATAGTGTGGTAGGGTGGTTTCCACTATTGATTCATCTTCTACATAACGTGTGGACTCGAGATTCCCATTGATGCATATGCAACTAGATTAAAATTTTGGTGATCCATTGGAACATTGTTTAGAATTGGTACTAGACTTGGGCTACGTATAGCAGGTGGTCTTATTGTAGACCATGCTTCCAATTGATGCCAAAATTCCTCTTGTTTGGGCTAGTTTACTCTTATAGTTTTTTAATCTTATTCTCTCATCACTCTTTTCCTTAAATGGGTAACCACATTTATTGTTGGGTCGGGAAGCTCCATGATCTCTACCACGCTATTCAAAGGCATAGGAGCCTTTCCTTTGTCATTTCTCTACTTCTAGGTATCATAGACATGAGCTTCAAGAGGGCATCCATACCTCAAATGCATGCATAATAATGTATGGGTGAGTTGATTTCCCACCACCTCAACCTCAATCACAACCTCTATATCCCTTTCAAAATGGATCCTGGTCCTACCTACTATATACAAGAAACAACTAGTGTGAATGCAATTGAATTCCTAGGGTCTTGCCAATTCATAGTTTTGGTCATCCTAATTTCCTGCTAACCCTCTCCCTAAGAGAGTCATTATACCTATACACATATGTCTTATGAGTGAGTGGAAGTCTTATAATCGATACACCAATATACTAGTGCAAGGTGTGGAAAATGTCAGATCTAGAGCATGGCTATGGAGGTTGAAAGAGGAAAAGTGAGCTCATGAGGTGATAGACATCAAGACCAAATGTCACACAAGTGAATTAGGTTCCAAGATGGAAGCTTGGACTCATAAACACAATCTTTTGTAGTGGACTAATAATGACACAGATACTTTGTTGGAAGTACAAAAGTACTATGACATTACATTCAAAATGAGAGCAAGTACAATGCTTTATAGGAATAGACTAGGCTGCACTTTCCACCACTGTGCATATGGGATTCTGTATCCTAAGCCCACACTACTCCATACAAAGAGGCTAAGCTAGGTGTGTGTGATTGCCAATATCTCAACATCCCTCCTCAATCACAACCAAAGAAGTACAAAGTGTGTAGAGGATTTAGTGAGCAACCACCTGCAAAGTGTGGACACACCACAAACTTGGTAAACACTAGAGGTTGTTGCAGAAAAGGTTAAGTGTGGGTACTAAATACATGGTGGACATCCAGAGGCTATAACAGGGGCCTCACAAAGTATACAAAGATTGTAGTACAAGGTTACATGAGGAGTTTACAAGCTTATGTCAGAAGCATTAGGGCTAGGCAATACAAGGCTAAAAAAGGCTAGTAAAAATTTGGGTTAAGGACCAACATGCCCTTGTGGTTTTTAGCATTTTTAGATATGTCATTATGAATCTTCTTGTCCTTCTTCATGTAGTCCACTTTTCTCTTTTTTATCTTGTACTTGTCCTTCACTTTGCTTGCAGCTTTAGGGTCCTCGTGGTTGATCTTGTTCTTCTTCTTCTCCGCTTTGCTTGCAACTTTCATCTTTTGGTCCTCTTCTTCATGGTCTTCTTCTTTATTGAATTTCCTTGCATCAGTCTTCATGTCCCCCTCAAGGAAAGATATTATCATCTTTGAGGAAACAAGAATGTGTTTAGAATCTTTAAATAAGGTCATTGATTGCACTTTAGAACAAGTAAATCTATCCATCCATGCAAGTGGAACAACCAATTCTTCCATGTAGTGTGGATGAGTAGCATGAGTCATGTTACTCTTTATGAGAAGCATCCATTTAAAATTATTCATGCTCGTCATTGTGTGGTCCTAAATCAACTTCAAATGACTGAGAATAAACAGCAATGAGTTGATCTTTTTATGTGTCAAAAGACACAAGCAATGGCGTGTAGTATCAAAAGATACTAGTTTGAAATTTGATGTTTGTTGCTTGAGTTTGAATTCATGATCTTCAAAAAATCTTCACAACTTCTCTTTCTTGCTAATTTTATGGTTGAATACTTTCTGATAACTTCAGATCATAGTTTCCTTGGCTTGGTTTAAGTGGCAAGAGAGAAAATGAAGGAAAAAATGAGCTTAAAGGTAAGTGGCTATGGCTGCCACTTACGGTTTCAGGACAACTACCTAATTTTTTGGCTGAAGCAGCTCACCAGTGGACCATTTGAGTTGAAATTTTGTCAGGAGGTAGCCCATATGATAAACTTCAAAAGCCTTATGGTAGCCCTTGACATTGTGAGGCGTGATGATGGCGCCATCAATTGAACAGCAGCATGTTGGCTATGGCTTCCTACAGTACCACCTCTAAGTAATCTTCTAATATCTCTCTACTCAAGTGGAATTTTCTCAAGCCCTCTTAACTGAAGTAAGTCACCTATATAACCAACAAATACCCTATGATAACTTGTGGAATAATTCTCACAGTAGGGAGAGAGAACATGTCCAATTTATAGTAATGAAATTTGCACCAGATTTGTGTTTTTCAACAATGCCATGTTGTATCTTGCACAATGTTAGGCAATTTTGGGCTGGAAAGATGTGCCTTGACCTATAGAACAATCTCAAGAAGAAATCTTGAAGAGATATGGCCTGGTTGAAGAGATATGGCTACTCCAACAGAGTTAGGTAGGTGTTGTCTATGGCAGCCCACCAAGAGAGATAGAGTAAAGTTGGAGGTGGAAGATGAAGGTTTTATGTCAAGTTGAGCTAACCAAAGCTTGAGAGGAGCTAAAGGAGTGATTTGTAGAGCTTTGACTGAGCCATGCTTGAATGGGCTCTGATACCATGTAAAAAATGTCGGATCTAGAGCATGGCTATGGAGGTTGAAAGAGGAAGAGTGAGCTCATGAGGTAACAGACATCAAGACCGAATGTCACACAAGTGAATTAGGTTCCAAGATGGAAGCTTGGGCTCATAAACACAATCTTGTGTAGTGGACTAACAATGACACATACACTTTGTTGGAAGTACAAAAGTACTAGGAAATTGCATTCAAAATGAGAGCAAGTACAATGCTTCATAGGAATAGACTAGGCTACACTTTCCACCACTATGCATCTGGGATTCTGTATCTTGGGCCCACATTGCTCCATGCAAAGAGGCTAAGCTAGATGTGATTGCCAATATGTCAACACAAGACAAATCAACCACCAATTTTCCAAAATTATTACATTTTGAAAACTAGAAAGCTTTGTAGATGATTTGCCAAGTGCTTGTTGGGGTCTTTTGGCCCTTGACCTTCTTCTTGCCCTTTTTGGAAATTTTTGGTTTTGTAGTTGGAGTTTTACTCTTCGCTACTACTCTCACTTTGTGTGGATGATCAACATCTAAATCATTGGATTTTTTAGTCCAAATCATTGGAATTTGTGTGTGCTAGTAGAAGAGATGAAATTTGACATTGTAGGTTTCCAAATCTTGATCTCCTTTGAGGCTCTGTAAGCCATCCACCTTCTGTGCATCTATTTTATCCTAGTGGCATTGGTTTAACAATATTGTCTTAACATCATCATAAAAATTCCATGTGTACTTATACTTTGTCAACGAATCTATAGCCTGCTTTTGTAATGTAGTCTCAACAATAGTCTCTTGTTGAGTAGGATCAACCTAATCTCAAATTGGCAAACATGGGCATTTGCATCTTCCTCATCTTCATAGAAAATTTTAGGAAACGTAATATGCATAGCCATTGGTACATTTTCAAAACCAAAGGGATGAATGGGCCAAATGATCATAGGTTTATTGGAGTGGAAGGGTTCGTTGATTGGTTTCTTCAAGAACTCACATCATGGTTGGCAAGGGGGTTGCAAGTGCAACTAGGTAGGACGAGGAGTTCAATCCAATCCCAATTCCTCATCGGCAAATCAGGTAGATTGATCCAAATTCAAAGTCAAAGATATCAATGCCTCTAGATATCTTGCATATTGCTTCACATGCTCACATCATTGCCCATAGCAAGGTGTGATTGGGAGTGAGGTTGGGCCTTGCAAACACATGTGCAGTCTTTCCCATGGGTGAAGGTAAGATCATCAAGATCACCAAGTGGGATCAGGTATAAACATCTCAACATATGCACATAGATTGATAGTTACACTCAACACATTGTGCGGCTTGAATATAACCAATTCACATAATTTAGTATAGTTATTGTAGAAAGAATGGAAAGAATAAAATAAAAAGCAATAGTAATCTAAGCGAAGTAGTGAGAAAAATAGAAAATACTTGATAAAATGCATTGTGTGTGTGTGTGTGTGTGTATGTGTGTGTGTGGAGAGAGAGAGAGAGAGAGAGAGAGAGAGATGCTTACATGATGATAGCCAACAAGCATGCAAATCCAAACATACACCATTTATAAACTTTTCTCATGACTAGCAAATCTAACACCCAACACTAATCCTAATGTTTATAATATGTAAAAGTGAGTAGATAGCTCATGTTTGTCTATGCAAACTATTGAGAGTCTCTTCTTCTCTATCTTCTAGATTCAAAAAGGTTGAGAGTGAGAATGAGAAAGTGAGAGAGAGTAAGGAAGGGAGTGAAGGACTCCAAGAAGAGAAACTATTCACCATTTTTCCATTAAGAAATTGAGTGAGGGAGATAGTGAGAGAGAGTGAGAGATCAATCAAGAGAAGCCCCATTCTCCATCCTCTTTTGCTTCTTATGCTCCTTCTTCTCTATTCTCATGTTCTCTTCTCATCGAATTGCACTAGTTGAGAATGGGTTGCTACTTTAGGGCCACCATATCTAGCTCAAGGCTTTAAGTGGCATGTAGATACTTCATGGCCTCATTTTCAATTGTCGCTTCTTCTTACTTGTCTCTAACTCACCATTCTCGTCTAGTGGCCATCTACTTGGTAGGGGCAATTTCATGCATGTAATCATTGGGTTGCCACATAGTGGCTATTAGGTTCCTACCTATTAAGGAAGCTATTGAGAGCTTTAAACTCTACAACCTAACTCTGCACGTTGCTCTACACGCTTCTAGCTACCAACCCCATGTTTTTAGAATTGGGATTGTTATGTAAGATTGCCAACACTAGGACTGGGGATGCTTAGATTGGGCGCTTAAACTAGGCTTTTTATTAACACTAGGACTCGAGACGTTTAGGTTATAGGCTCTCCTAATGATCACAGCTAAGAAAAGTCTCACCGTAACGAATAGGGTTGCATGCAAGGAAGAATTTGCTAGAGTTGCAAGGACGTAAGGGAATTGGGATTGGGGGGGAGTGCGAGTATATTTGGTGGAACGACGCGGGATGAGAAGGCATGCTGTTCGGGAGGAGGGGCGGAGCACATAGGCTAGCGGACTCGGAGAGAAGAAAGAGGAGGAGGAGGAGGAGGAGGAGGAGGAGAAGAAGAGAGCATCGCCATGTCGATGAGGATGTCGTCGCGCGTGGGGCCTTACGACGCGGAGCTGCTGGTGAGGATACTGAACGCGCAGGACCTCAAGGATGTGAAGCACGTGGGGAGCATGAACACGTACGTGATGGTGGAGATCAGGCGGCCGGACGAGCCGCCCGTGAGCGAGGAGGCGGTGAAGGTGCGGACGCTGTCGCGGGGCGGGGAACCAACCCCACCTGGAACGAGACGCTGGTGCTGCCATGCCGCTCGGACGTGCTGTGGGTGAGCAAGGGTGGCCTCTCGGCGTGGCTCCAGATCCACATCTTCTGCTCCAACTCCCTCCTCGGCGACAAGCTCGTCGGCTCGGTCCTCACCCGCTTCTCTGACTTCTCGTCCCACCTCGACCCCGCCACCGGCCGCCCCGCCTGTCTCTCCACCTGGCAGAACACCATGGCCCAGGTGAGTCATGAGGGAGCGATAAGTGGGTGATGACCCCGCCCCCCCAACACACACACACACACACTCTCTCTCTCTCTCTCTCTCTCTCTCTCTCTCTCTCTCTCTCTCTCTCTCTCTCTCTCTGTCGACCCAGCTACTCATACTTGTTTGAGCATGCATGGATCGACATGCATGCGTAAAAAGTGCAGGTGAGCCGACCGTCGGGGCGGTTCCAGGGCGTTCTGAACTTCGCGGTGAAGCTGGACGTCCAGACGCCGGAGATCATGCACGCCAAGAAAGTGGCGCAGGCGAAGGAGGACGTCGCCTTCTTCAACCGGCCCCTCGACAAGAGCGAGTACGTGGACAGGCCCGACAGCGACTTCTGGGGCGGCATCCAAACCAGCACCATCAGGCGACCACTGCCCAACGCTCAGGACCAGGCTGACTTCTGGACAGGCATCCCAGGCCCGTGCTCCTTCCCTCACTTCCTCTCTTCATATCATAATATCTTCCATTACTTAAACACAACCCTTTCCATGTGCTTTTCATAATATTACCAACCATAATAATGCTTTCTATTCAAAATAATAATAATCAGAAAAACTTTTATCCATATCTTATATATCATGATTTGGACAAACATTTTGAGAACTCACCCCCTAAATCCTCCATAAAAGAAGACAAGGTGACCCGTGCAACTCGTGATGTGTATGTGGTAGCAATGAGACATAGCCGAAGCTTAAAAACAAGCATATGACCTCCTACTGCAGGTGATGAGAGCTAAATAATATCATGCTTGTTTCATAAGTTTTACCAAAGGAAGGGAGTTCCCCTATTTTCATGGGATTCCTTCCCAAATTCATCATGAGAAGGGGATAGTTTTCCAAAACATGTGCAGTTTTGGCCTCCCAAACTCACAATAGGAAAGCCCCCTTAAGTAGACAAAGCATTGCTTCCAACCATATAAAAAGGCATTGACAAACAAGGGGATCTTGTAAGCTTTGGGCAATTATATCAAGGTTTGTGATGAAACTAAGTTTAGTGTATTCGACATGCAAGGGTACATTGTTCGGTCTAAATTTGGCAAACATAGCATTGTTTGAATGAACTCAATGGTTTTTTTCAGAGTGATTGGGAAGGAGGGATAGCCATATAGGGCTATTTGCCAAAGTTTTGAGCTTCCATAAGGGCTCTTTAGCTCAATTTTGAGCTTTCCTTATAGAATTTATACATACATATATTACGATGTATTCATGTTTTAAAAACAAGGTAGCCACCAATAATCAAAGTATTAAACCATCGTTGGAAACTCAAATTCCAATAAAATCTCAAAACAAACATTTAAAATTCCATTGGCATTTTGTTGGAAATTTTGAATTCCTAAGCATAATTAAACCAAACATCTCATTGCACATTCATTGTCATAATATGAAACTTTTCTAAATGGTATTTTAGAATTTCAATCAACAAAACACTAAATTAACATGCTGATTTTTATGAGCAATTGCACCAGGCGTTACAAAGCGTGATAGTAAGAACTATGAAGGAGGGGCCATCGCCAGTAACACTGATACCTCTACACCTTCAAGTTTAGGTCCCACTGGTGGAAAACCACCCTTTGCAGATGCTAACACTGGCTTTGGGCATTTTCATCATGTAAGCATGAATTTTATCTTATTGGCTAGCTTGCTCTCTACCATGTGATAGAAGGCATTGAACTCCAAATTAGAGGCAACATATATCTTAGGATGGTTCAACTCTAAATTAGAGTTGGATCTCTCTCTCTCTCTCTCTCTCTCTCTCTCTCTCTCTCTCTCTCTCTCTCTCTCTCTCTCTCTCTCTCTCTCTCTCTCTCTCTCTCTCTCTCTCTCTCTCTCTCTCTCTCTCTCTCTCTCTCAGCAACTTTATTTCCTATCATTATGCATGGCATGCCTAATGACTAGGCTTCAAAGTCTTTGCCATTGATTGTGTTCTTAAATGACCCTAAAGTTAAAATATTCTTTATTAGGCTTTTCTTTCTAAGTTTGTGGGCTTAAATCACTCATGAAAGTGAGACGGTTTTAGTTACCACTTTTTTCATGTTTTATTTTCTTTGCTCGAGTATTTTATAAAAGCTACCCTCGAGACTATATTAATATGTGGTGTTTTGTGGAAATTCTAGGTAAAGCCTCCTCTTGGCAAGCCTTTCTTTGCCCCTTTCACACAAGTTGGGGATGACAAAGTTGTTGGAGGTAATGACGTATATCCTATATTTGCCTTTACACATACTCCCAAAATGTATGCGGGGATTGATGCTGTTTATGGTAGTAATGTTGATGGTATCCCCACACCAATGGCTATGGAGGGACCCAGTGGTGTTGGGAGTGGGGAGGGACCTGGTGGTGGTAATTAAGCAAGAGTGAATACAACCTCATGTGGTTGCTCAAACAAAATGCAAGCAAAATGTGTTCCCTACATTTGCACATTTGCCTAACCATATGCCCCTTTGTTTCACAATCAATTTTCTTCAAAATCCCAACTTGATAGCCCATCCTTTGTGGGAGATCTTCCCTATTGGAAACACAAAGGCATGACATTTTACAATGCATGCTCTTACACATGAATATACACATATGTGCAAACATGCAAAGCAACTAACACATTTCAACATTGTCACAAGTACACACATAGTAAGTTGCATTATTTAAACATGCACACTCTAAAATTTGTTTATAAGGCTAAGGCCTACCAAGAAAAAGTGAAGAGAACAACAAGTATATCATACTCTTCTCTAGAAACTCAAAAGCTTTGAATGAAAGAGAGAAGGTGAGAAAACAATGATAATTAAACTTGCCTATAGTATTATCGGTTGATTTGAAGACACATCATCTTTGAAGGACATAGGCACATGTTTTAGATGAAGGCATAAGACATCTCTTATCACAACATCATGTCATTTAACTAATATGGTTTGATATATATATGATCTATGAATTCTATTTGGCTTGAATATTTTAGTTAGATGTAATTATATCTTCGTGTTTACAACATGTCTATTGAAAGGACTCCACAAAATTTTTTTACATGACTATAGCATTAAGAAGTACATAAAAGAAAAGCTCTTAAACTTTGTAGACAATAGTAAGAGGATATGGACTAGTTATAAAATATGTTGGTTTTTTCTTATGGCTCTTTTGGTAAGAGCACATTGACAATTCAAAGTGGACTAGCATGCATCACTTCCCTTTAAATTCTACATTAACATTTTACGTTTTTTTTAAACGGCGTATTCAAGGCTAATGTTAGGACCATTTAGCAAGTTGAACAATATAGCTTTTAGAAGTATTTTACAAAGGAAAGCTCTAAATCTTGGTAAGCAATAGTAAGAGGAAATGCAATAGCTTTGCAGTAAGACAATATCTCCTTAAGACTCTTCTAATAAGAGCACACTTACAATTCAAAGTAGACTATGACACATCACTCTTTAACATCTAGATTAACTTTGAATGTTTTTGTTTGAAAAACATCTTTTAGGCCAATGTTAGGACCATCTAGCAACTTGAAATAGATTCTTACTTAGTGGTAAGATATCATGAACAATATCAAATCATATATATAATTCTATCTTATTGCACATTCAATAAGCTTGTCTATTAATTTGTTTGCTAAAATTGTAATAACGCTCTTGATATTAAAAATGGTTTTTAAAATTTTGTGTAGCAAACTAAACAAGCACATAATGTGAGAAGTATATTGATTTATATTTTGTAAAGTGCCTCATCATTAAAGAATATTTGTTCTAATGAAGGCATTAACTAATCATAAGCTATTTCTTGCAAGTAGTTTATGATTATATTTAGTGATTACCCTTTTCATTTTCAAGTTTCTCGTAGTAAATTTTATATATATTACATGAAATGGCATATAATCAAATCATTCTTGCTTAATAAAAGGCACTTACCAAACTGTATTCATTTGTACCTAGTTGATGATATGCCATGAATACTCATTCCAATTTAAATTATCTCTATTCACAATGCAAGTGGTTAGTATTTGATATACTAATGACACAATATTACATATTGATGCATTTAGACTAGGCTTTAAAAAGGAGATGTTCTTAGGTTTGTGCATTCAACCCAAGTCTATATTAAAAGAAGCATGATACCGAAAGATGGTACACACTTCATTATTTTGGATTAGAGTTAAACAATGGAGCAATTGAGAAATAATCACAGTTGAAGAAATGCAAGTCTTAAAGAGACCATGTAGATCAAGTGAGTTGAAAGGTGATGTCCAGTCCTAGCATATTATCAACCTCTCCTAACTTTGATTCACCCTCATCTTGCCAACTTTTCTCTATAAAGTAGCCAAACAACAACTTGACGATGTAGTAAAACACCATGTGAATATCGCTTCGAATTAAGATGGGCTTACTTGAAACATTTTTCAAGCCTCTTAATTCCTCAAGGACTGTATTATATGTAAACCTATAAAATGTGCATTTAAGGATTATTTTAAAATATCCTTATCTACATATTTTTGGTAATAAAGCACACCCCTTTTCTATGCAATCTGTGAATAGATCCTTTATATGGCACCTTTCTATATGTAAAAAATGTGTAAAAAAGGTGTTTTGAAAATCCCTTCTATTGAACCCACATGATACATGTACATATTTATGAGTGACCAACCCTTGAGGTTAATTCTAAGTAGCATGGCATGTGTGTCACATCAAAGTGTAGATAGCATTTTGAGGACCACAAGCCGCGAGCACAAGCCTAAACACTAGTCCAAAAATGCTAAATATGAGCATATTTAAAACAACTCTGAGTAAACACTAGAAATTTTAAGAATGGCATAAAGCCAGAATGAGTTTTCACAATTAAATGGAATGCGGGTTGAAGGGATCACATTGATTCATGAATGATAGCCCTATGAGAATGCAAAAAGGAAAAAGCATCAAATTTATTTCCTTGCTCATAAGATTGTTATAAAAGAGCTTCATCCTTTGATGCTAATGCTTTGCCCTTGTTCTTTTTCCCTTATATAGCACATTGCTTCAGCATCATACCTTCCAACACTAGGTACCAACACATTTTCATGTCTAGTTGTTGCAAGTGTACCCATCTCTATAACTTTAACACTTTGAAACAAGTACAAGTAGTATCCCATCTATAATGCTTAGACAATGTAAGTGTTTTTAGTTTAAAAAAATTCCACAATGAACATATAGAGTCTCTATAAAATAGGCTTCATTAATTTCTCACTATATATTGAAGTTGATTTTCCCTTTAACAAAAACAGCCTTTATCTCAGCTAGGGTAGGATAGAAAAAGTTTAAAATATTGATGGCCAAGCTATTACATTTGTCAACAAGCAAGCCGATGCAATCCATATGGGTTGCTATTATAGAACTTTTATTTTAAGTTTAAAGAATTTATCCAAGAAGGTTGACTTTGAAACCTTGGGCTATGAGCCAAAATGCAACCATGTAATTTTCAAAACCTAGAATTGGGAATAAAAAGGTTTAACTAAAGAATGTAGCCTTTAGCCTTGGTTGGAAGTGTGCAAGTTCAAACCAAGTTGATTTGAAACCTTAGACTATGATCCAAAAGGTAACAAGCTAAATTTTGAGACCCTAGAATGTGAACCAAAAATATCTAAGAAAGAATATAATGTTAGTTGGACGTGTTGCACCCAATTTATTTATTGATTCATAAGTCTCTAATATTCTAAGTCAAAGCTTTTCTCATTCTAGCCAGCCAATCTACGAAAGCCAATGCTTTCATTTTGTCTCTTCTTGAAAACATTAACAAGTTTAACAAGCCATTTTTAAAATAACAACAACTTCACCCTATCAACTAAGGAAACAAGACCAACAAAGGCCATAATGTCTTATGGTAGACCCCTAAGGCTCTCCTAATTCCAAGTAAAGGATCTTCATGTTTACATGTTTACTTTATTAAAAATGCACAACATAATGACGTTCTCATTGATTTATCTACACATTCTGCATTTAATTAAGTAAAACATTAATGGTCCATTTCAATTAAGAGTGGAATAATTTCTACCATTCATAATTGATTCTTGATTAGCCACATTGGTTGGTCAAGTCACACTAGGTAGATGTAAACACAAGTACGTGTGCACGCTTTCATGTTTTTTAGCGCCTTCATACTCTTGCACTTTTTGTGTTTTCTTCCTTGCATGCTATTACTATATGTATAAGTGCACTATAAAAGGTGTTCCATGGATGCACGCACACACGCGCGCACGCACACACACACACACACTCTCTCTCTCTCTCTCTCTCTCTC